>NW_027110569.1:712627-738000 GCF_000696795.3 Halyomorpha halys
TGTGTGTGTGTGTGTGTGTGTGTGTGTGTGTGTGTGTGTGTGTGTGTGTGTGTGTGTGTGTGTGTGTGTTTTGTTATTTCTAAGTTTCATTTGAAAATCTATTGTAATTTTATTTAATTTACTCGAAAATTCATCGATTTTCTTTAATAATTGCCGATGTCTTGAACTTTTGACCGCCAATGTACATACAACTTTCAAAAATCAATGAATCGTAATTATGTTGGTGATATGTGTATGAAGGGAGTGTTTTACACTTCCTCGTCATACTTAAAATATGGATATTATGTAGAAGACGGCATAATTTACCAGCCAATGATGCCGTACAGATCGTTAAGATCCCCTTTATCGGACTCGGATGGGCAAGCGATTGGCGCTATCTAACGAGGTTAGAACCGAGCTACTGTAGCTGCTAGTTAGTGCTGCCTCCCGTTCCGGGATTGCCGCTCCACAACATTCACAACCGACCGCCAACGCAGCCTCTAATTTTCTGATCCACTGAGCACAGGTAACTTTCAGTCGAACTCCTTCGTTAGTGGTTTAACAGTTCCTCAACTGTCATATCCTTTTGTCGTCTGCAAGAGGCTGTCAACTTCGCCAACCGCGAGTTTGGTGAACTTCACTAAAAGCGGAGTTTATTATTCTCTAGAAGTATTTCTTAATTTTCCTTTGCTTTGAATGAAGTTATATTGTTAAGTACGAGATACATGATGTCGGAACCACTCTGTTCAATTCCCAATCAATGTATAATGCTGATCCAAGGCAGGAAGAATACAGAAAAAAAAACGTTAAAAATATTTAATGATTAAAATTATTTACGGCTAGTAGCTTATTACAATTATCTCTAATCATTGTATCAACGCGCCAACACTTTTTTTTTTAATTGCTGAAATTCTTGCATTACTTAGAGTTAAGCGATTCACAAATTGCTTCTACCGTGGAAGCATAAAACTTATTCAAATAAACCAGTTAGATAATGATCAGCCAGCTTTAATGAAGTCACGTCTTAGTTGGGAAAATAGTATTTCCCCATTTATGCTGTCAAGCACGCATTCTACAAATACTGCAGAGGGAAGATAATTTAAAACGAATATACAAATCACAATTATTATATCTATCTGTTATAAATAACAACACTAGTAGTTACTCACTATTCATTGTTTATGTTGCGCAGGCCATTAGATATAAAAATAAATAAGAAATACTGTGTGTTTTTGGTATGTTAGTTGTTCTTAGTTAATGAACATGAAACTTATAAAAACATTGTGCTAAGCTAGTGATATTTAAATTCGGCATAAGAGAAAAAAAAATAGAAAATGTACTTCATTCAATCACTTTTGACCAAAGACTTTCCTGGAAAAAACATGCCTCCTATATCACTCTTCGTACCTTTTCCACTTCAAAGAAACTAAATTACCTCCCTCCCCTTTTACCATTAGAATCCCGCAGGATCATAGTCACTTTAATATTCTCCCCACTTTGACTACTGTTGTAGGGTATACCCCATACACAGTACCGTAGTGGAGTTGGGGGTCCCTCTGGGAACTTGAGGCAAAACTAAAACATTTAATTAATTGCTTTGAACGATTCATCGTTGGGATCTCCTGAGACCCCTCTATCGAAGAGATGGAGAGTCGAAGTGGGATTTCCTACCTTTCCTTCTTCCTACCTTCGTAAGTATTTTCCAGCATCTTTCCTTTACCGAATTATCCAATTCCGCCGTCCATCGTACATTTAAAATCTCCCTTAATTCAAATCCTCTATTTGTTTCCGCAAACTCTTTCTCATTCTTCAGGTTTACATAGAACCACCTACCACACTGTAGCTTCTAACAGAAATTACGTTACGGATTCTCTCCCCTTTGGAATTTCTTCCCTACTTTTTTCCGTCAGTCCAGAACCCTTTCCCCCTATTCCATTACTTTCTATCCCTCCAAAGCCATAAGTTGTATTGTAAACAATTTTTATTCTTAATAGATACAATATATCATCTTATATTTTATTTTATGATTTTTTTACGCATTCAATTGAAAATTATGTTTAAAAAATTACCCCCCAATTGTTTAAAGAAAATGGAGTAATCATTATTTCATTTGTTTATTACTGCTAGAAGTTTATTTAATATTATTTTATGATTTTTATATGTTGATTTTTTTTTCCTTCTATATTAAAGCTTTAAAGTCAAACATTTATTTTCTGAAGTGACTTGTTCCGGAATAAATAAGGAATATTGTTATTATATTATTTGAACTACGATTTATTACCTAACGTTAAAACATATAAATGTTTTATAATTAAGTTATAAATTTACTTTTAAATATAAATAAAAAAATCTATCAAAAAGATTGTTCAATTGGTTACATTATTAATGTTTCTTCGTTTCATGTGGGATTCATTCCTGTTTTAATTTTGGAGGGATAACAAAACAGTATACTTATTTCATTAAAAGGGAATATTTGTCTGTTTTAGGATAAAAATAGGAAACAAAAGATAGTTTACATCTATTGGTTTGCCAACGTTTCACCCCACTTGTCAGGGATTCGTCAGGGTTGTTGTTGTTGATTGTTGCTTAAAGGTGTAAAACCGTCTGGTTATCAACGCCCATGGCATGCTATTATGATGAAACTACAAACAAAACACGCACGCCCCCCACACACATGTGATTCAAACAAATGTAAAAGAGGAACGTGATTAATAGAAATTTAAAAATTAATAATGAATAAAATAAAAATGATAAATTTTAAATAAAATTAAAATCGATGAAGAGTTATAATTTAGAAAGAAGACGATGTGCTTTTAAAAATTTAAACACTAATGTAACTTTAGCCTCCTCATCTGTGAGAGCTTCTGATATATTTGGGGTCAGTCCTATCCTGTTTATTGGTGGCAAATAGTGAGTACATTTTCAAAAGTATGTTTAATCGTGAGAATGGACTGATAATATTTGCACGTTGGATGTGGCAGTTTTATAATCAGGTGAGAGTGCGTGAGGAGAGTATGCCTACTCTCAAGCGGGTTAGAGCAACTTCCTCCCTTCGTCAGGGTTTTGGTGTTGAATGGAAGTACCGGAATTAAAATATATTTGCCTATTTAGTCTAGAGCGAGTAGGATTCTCGTAAAAAAAAACACTTTATTTACCTAACATCTTAATCTTTATCTTCTGAATAGGATTTAATACCGTTGTCATCGTTTTTATAAATTGGATCTACTATTAACTCTTTTTATATGACAGTAATCTCCCTTATTATGATTTTTAAGACGATGTTATAAAAAAATGGGTCCGAATATCTAACTCGGAGAAAGAAATCTTTTTTTAAGCTTTTTTTCCTCTGTAAATCACAGTATACAGTTTCTATTTATTTATTTTTTTTGTATATTAACTGTATGGACTTAATTAATTTGTTAGAAATTATTTCAAAACTTTTTTCCTTGCTTTAAGTGTAGATCATATTTCAAAGTCCAGATGTAAGTGAAATGATTTTATTTTATTATATTATCATTAGTAATATAGATGAATTTACATTTTATTGAAATATTAATACCATATCATTTGATTAATAATATATTTTATAAAAATTGGAATAAAAAAGATTTGAGAAATGCTATTGGCTGTGAAATAAGTACGTCTATAATAATTGACATATTTTATATGTGATGTGTTTATACAACCTTGCTAGTCAACGATCTAAGTATTGTCTAAGATATTTAACTTACCTTTCTACCATTGCTAGAAGATAGGTGTTTCACCGCAGCACAAAAGTTATTAGTTTGGATTATTTGTTCTAATTATCCTTTAATACTGTTGTTTTAAAAATGTATTTTTTTCTCATTTATGATTATTAGTTTTTTATTATAATTTATTTTTCTTCTCTCCAGAACTATTGATCTAACATATCACATCCGGTTTGCAACGGAACCTTGGACAGGTGTTGGCAAAATCTGTGCTGGATTTCTACCCCTGGAGGCGATTGGGCAAACACCTGCTCCAGAGGTTACATTGTTACCTATCGATCCTCTCGTAGTCCTCTTCAAACACTCATCAATGTACACCCTCGGTCTTCAGCCTCACTTCTACGGCACCTTTCTTCCAAAGGTCAACCATCGCTATTTTTTGAATATTTAGACCGTTGTAAGTCGCCTGCTAAAAGTTCTCCAAAGATCTGTGCTCATCCAAAACAGCGATCCAGAGTCCACAGTTTACAGATATGAACATAGGGATTCGATCCTTTATGTTTTTGAAATACAGATAACCTGGAGTAAC
Organism: Halyomorpha halys; assembly: GCF_000696795.3. Lineage (NCBI taxonomy): Eukaryota > Metazoa > Arthropoda > Insecta > Hemiptera > Pentatomidae > Halyomorpha > Halyomorpha halys. The sequence continues at coordinate 716,885 of NW_027110569.1, forward strand.
CTATCATTTTATTTTTTAATAAAATATCGATGAAATTGAAAATCATAGTGAGTTAAAATTGTAACCAAATGATTGTATTTAATTTATCGGAGAAGATGGTCATGGGGTGCGGTCAGCAAAAAAACAAATAAACAAACAAATATTTATTTATGCCTTATTTATGCGAGACATAGCATAAATAAATAATTTTTTGTTTATTTATGTTTTTTTGCTGTCTGCACCCCTCGACTATCTTCTCCAATCACTAATCTATGGTCAACTATCTACACCTCATGATAACTATATTCAAGTACTGGTTTACGCAAAAACTTCAAGTTCCTATGCATTTTTAAGTTGAGAACGGAAACATGTAAACTATAATTTTTTTCTACGACAAAAATATGTCCTGAAGCTTCTATAGAATGCTAAACGAGTGAAAATGTTTTTTCATTGGTTTTTGATGTTAATTTTAGAGGAAAGGTTTTTTTTTCGGGGTTAGTCGTGGGGATTAATGTCGTGTTTAGGCTTTAAAATTGAGTTTGTTATGGTTGCTAAAACGAATTGCACCTTTTTAGGCAGGATCATCACAATAGGTTTAGAAAAAAATTGGGAATATTTAATCCTCTAATCTCTAATTATTGAAATATATAAACAGTATTTTTTGCTGAAACTATATTGTTTTCGCGGTACATAATTGAACTAAATTGGCAATAGCGTTATTCAATCCTTAAAAATGTTTTTTTTTTTAATACCTCAATAATATAATATTAGTGGGGGATACTTTTACGTTCTAAGGATAGTTTAATCACCCTCTCCCTCTTCCTCTCATTTCACTCCCTCTCAAGATAATTAAGCATCCACGTTTTAAGTCGTTGTTAAAATTATTAAAGCTTTAATTAAAAATTTTCTATTGGTTTAACTTAAAACGGATACGGGACAGAGGCTCTAGTGTTCTTGGTAACCGATTTTAGGTACTACTAACTGTTTTCAACGTATAGGTTACATTCAACCGCTATGGTACCACCATAAGAAGTTCTCCCAATCATGCTCAGACAACATTTCAATCATAGCAAAGTGGTTCCATAGTTTGTTATCACTGTTAAAAGGGACGAATTTATATTTCACAATAAAAAGTTACAAATTTAAAAAATGTAAAAAAAAATAATTAATAAATAATATAAATATTTTTTCTCCTTACCGCTTTGTTTAAAAAGAATATATATAATACTACCATCGATACTGCAATACCATACCATGGAAATACCATCAAACTTGACCCCTTGTGCTTGGGGTCAAGCAGGTTTTATTCAGACTTTCAATTTCATTTTCATTCAAATTAATCTGATGAATCAATTTCATCCAGACATTTAATTTTCTTATTTAATTAAACATGCAAAATGATTTTTCATCATGTATTATTATATTTTGCGACCTCCCTCGCAAAACCTCCTCATCCCCAAACTGTATATTTTCCCGTGATTTCCCGTTTTGGTTCTAATTGTATCAGCCACATGGCCACGATATAAATTAGAATGTGTACTGTGGCTGGGCTCGTCTTTGTACTCAGGAAATGGAGTGAGATTCAGAAGAGCGCTGCTATTCGGTTCAAATTACAACCCCCTCCTCTACGTCTATTCCTGACGCTGGTTGTAAACTTTATGAACGGCTTTGTATTTTGTTGCTCGGTTTGTTCTCTTTGCTCTGCCCAAATATATTTTCTCCACAAGATTAATTTCCTGCATCCTCTCTAGCCGGCTTATCGTTAAAATCACGTCATTCCTGATTCCCAATCCGGATTTAATAGTCCTAATAGGAATCCGAAATTTCCTATTCTCTAATCTGGATTGGATTTTATAATTGGTTATAGATTTTTTATAATATTTATGTGAGTTTTATTGACATTTTGAGAAATTCACGATGGTTTTATTGCTTTGTTACTATCCGAATTATTTTATGAATTATGTTTTTTCTATTTTCCTAAATATTACCGTTGCTTTATGTTAGGTAAACGGTACACACCAAAATCAATTAGGCGATATTATTTTTGAGTTGTTGTATTGTAGTCTTAAATCATATGCTTGGTATGGCTCACACAAAGTTACTCGAAGAGTCAAAATTATTTCCCTACATGTTGATAGAATTTTTTTGTATGATCATAAACATTCCAACAATTCTGAACATCATGACTAGTTATTCTCGACTCCTGCTAGGACCTGGGATACTACTATGCCCCATAAAATATATAGTAAGTCACAGTTTTGTTTTGCACCTTTTAGATCGTTTTTTATAACCAATAAACGCGCCACGAAGTACTGTATGAGAATTGGGGTCAATTAGCTGCCGCACAGGAAAGCGACGAGGAGTTAGACGACTTGCTGACGAAGGGAAACCTGTCAGTTATTTTTTTTAATAAATGCAATCATAATTACTTCATATTTGTGAAGTTGCAGATTAATAAATACAAGATATCTTGTCATGTTACTTTTTTTCTTTATTTATTTTTTGAATTAGCAGTAATTGTTTATTGTACCTATACAAATTAACTTTTGAAGGCCACTTCGTTTGCAAGGTTTAATCTTTTGTAAATAATTAGTTCTAAATCATTGGTATATATTTGCGACTTAATGTAAATAAAAGTTTCAGGGTTTCAGCATCTCTTTAAACTCAGAAGGCGAGAGTCCTTTTAAAAAACGACTTCGATGAACTGGCCTTCGACGTTAGATTATATCAATGAGTCCACCAACCATCTTGACAACTTAAAACTTCTTATATTAATAATCGATTATTATATTATTACCATGTTCACGGGGATCTGATTGGTCCTTTGCAACCATCGAAGGGCATAAGGTACTGCTTCCCCATGGACGACCGTTTTACACGCTGGCCCGAAGCTACTCCCCATTGGCTCAAAATTCACTTTTAAGTAACACAATCTTTCGTGGGTCTAAACTAAGTTAGTGGTCCGCAGACTTCTGTGGCTGGAAACCACTGTTTTAAATTTAAAACAAAAAAACATTTTTATCGACTTGACTCTTTATTCGTACCGATGCGAATGCTGTTTCCGAAGTAATTGTCTTGCGTCGGGACCATAATTAATTTAATAGGAGACAGAAGTTGCCCTTTTGCTAGGCACGAAGAGAGTTGTCTGTCAGAAATAATTAAAGCGAGTAGCAGGGCGATGCAAAGAGGATACCACCGGCCAAATGTTTGTGGTCGGTCAACTCAATCTCTAGGTGAGTGTCTCTTCAAACGGCCCTCACTTCTCACTTAGATTCATTTAATTATCGTTCCCTTTTGAGGTTCAGTAGCTACAAAGGGAATATCCGATCAAAGTAGGACGAATATTCAACCTCTTCTAGAACAAATGGACTATTAACAGTAAGTTTATGACAATTGCGAGGTGGATTTATTGTATTTTTCAATGGAGTGTCGTGTCCCGGCATCCGATATCCTTTTTTTTATTTCAATACACTAGATCAATTATTTTGTGCAAATTTTTCATTTGGAAAAAAAACAATAATGTTTATTTTATTTTGTAAATAATTTTTTTCTTATAAAAAAAATGTTTCTTTTATTTGGGAAACTTTATGTAAATAATATTATACTTTATTATTAGTATTTCCAATAATTCGAACCATTTTATAATAAAAATCACGAAGTATATAATTGAAAAGACCAAGACCTCCAGAAAGGTCAACATTGGTTTTTGTTAATTGCTTTTTACCGATTGAACTGAGAGTGAGAAAGTTATTAAATAAAAATATATATTTATAATCTTTTGTTAATATATATGTACGTATATATATATGTTTAATCAATGTATTATTTTCATTTTAATAACTTCACCGTATGTAAAAACACAAAATAATAAAAATCTCTTATTATAAATGTTATCATATTTGTACTTTAATAATATTTTCATATCATTAAATCATTATAATACATCATGAAAGCATTTTTAAGGTTTTTAATTGAATATAAACATTTTATAACACCACCTGTTAATTACTTAAAAACAAGAATAAGGAAAAAAATATATATGTAAAGAATCATTCTTTTTTTCCCCGTGTATTTCTGGATCACGTTCTACAATTTATTTCTGTTTCTTCCTTAGTCCGCCTGACTTTTTTATTTTCTTTGTTTTCTTCCTGGAATTCTGTTACTTTATTCGTTCCCTAAATATCCCCCGTTTCCTTCTTGAAGCGAAGGTTATATTTAAGACCTGTAATTCTTTTCGGGTCGTTAAATACAATCAAATCACATTTAATTCTTTCTCAGAAACTGAATAATCTTGCTCATATAATTATTATAAACTGGAATTGAGATTATTTTATAATTAAAATTATAGAATTATAATAAAAATAATTAATATATTCCTTTAGAAATCAATATATCTACTTTAGGAAAAATATTCTAGGGACATTTCAAGTAAATACTTCAGAGGTGTATTGAAAAGTGAATTTGTAACAGCTATTCGACTGAGGAGAATTTTAAATCTTGAAATAAACTGAATAGATATTTATCTGGAGATTTTTATGTAGGCAAAAAGAAGACCTATTTATGATAAGTGAATCTATTAAATATTGATAGACTACTCCTCAATTATTATGTATATTTATTTAGTATCTTGGAGATTCCCTATGTTGCACAATAAATTAGGATCATAATTTCGGGGAAGGTAAAGAGGATGGGTCAAAATGAGTCATTACATTTTACCATTGTATCTGAATCCATCCTCGATTATGCAGCAGTGTTAGGTGTAGTTAAGTGTCTTTACCTAAATTATACTGTCAATTAAAAACTATGAGTTGTTAGGGACTGAAGTAGTTGAAAGGAACCAACTAAAGAATTTAATTGAAACAATTAGTTTTTTCTACAGCTAATAACTATTTCCTTACGTACAATATGCACGCTGTTTTTCTGAGTCAGATAGTAGCACTGACCATTCCGAGTATTGGAAATACGTTCAGTTTAGTTATAGTTTAAATAACAAATCATAATTTATTTGTTTTTTAATTCTTAACTTGTTCTTACATTGGTACAGATAACACTAGTTCTTTGTGCGATTGTGAAATAGAAGTTCCACGATGACGGTGTCAGTGATAGCATCGTCATAATTAGTCTCTTAAGAGGTATACCCACTATCGATAGTAGTGACTGTCATAGTGTAATCTTTATGATACTTATCATCATGATATCGCTTATTGCTGTGGCAGTATTATACCACTAGGTCTGGTGTCTGACACTTGATAGTTTCCAGCATACGTTGCGGCAGTGAATCTCCTCTCTTGGTAAAATACATTTAAGGCACATAAGCGACGACTAAAGTGAATAAAAACTTTGTTTATTTTATGCAATAAAATAAATTTAAATATCCTTTAAGGTTAATAGCCCTGTAAGCACTGTTGAATTACGTTATACTGAAGAATAATAAAGAGAAATCCAACGAAAGAAATCTTTTGGGAAATTAAAGATTGTTTTATTTTTTAAACAACGTTAAGTTAGAAATATAGCTGAAAGATGAGATGAAATCAAATTAATCTTCTAAATTCGTAAAAAATATCTAGTTTTCAAATTCAAATTTTATTGGAAGAAAAATAAAAACATATTATTTATTAAAATCTACATTTGTTGTAAAACTATCTATATCCAGCAGCCAATGTACTGCAAAACTATCAACTAAAGTTTTCCAAGTCGAGTTTTTACATACATTGCTTAACCAGGTTATATTATTTATATTATTGTAATATATAATATTATTGCGCCTGTATATAAATCCACTATTAGCCAAGAATATGGAAAGGCTCTCGTACCAAAAGAAGAAATTCATATGGAATAATCACACATAGAGTTAGAAACAGAGGAACAATGAATTCGTGAAATAAACACTATGATCTGTCGGTAACTTAGTAATTTTTGTTATTTATAATAAGTCTTTACAATTTATAGACATTTTCTAAACTTCATAATTCTAGATAGAAATAATTGATTTTGGTTTGTTAAATTCTCTCATATCATTTTTTTCTTTTTCGATACACCAGGGTTACATTTATAAGAAGAAAAAATATTATCATTTCAACAAATTACAAATGATGATTTAATATCAGTTTTAGATCTTTTTTTAGACTATTTAACCGTCAGGATCTAGAGAGTTTTCACAGCTGCTTCGTATGCAATGGTCTCTTTTTTCTCTCTTAGTTTCCTTCATTTGGAAATAAATGAAGATTGTTCTAAATATTTTGTTTCTATTTTTTTAAATATAAAAATGATGATCCAATTATTTCAGTACCGACCATTTTGTTGGCTGGTATAAAAACGGTCGAACACAGCGCCATCTCTGGCTACTATCTGGAATAGGATGGGTGCGCGTGTTGGTGCTGCTATCTGGCACATCTTTCACCAATCACATTTCATCTCCTTTCTAGACAAACACATCTTATCTTAGTGTCTGTTTAACCACTCAGGTTTCGCCCGGGGTTCCGAAATAATATCTTGCCCTCGACCACTTCCATCGTTGCTTCATTTCCTCTCTGAATCTAAAATCATTTTTTTTTTTTAATTTTTGTTGAACTAACTACTTTGAAAAATCCTTTAGTAAATTGTGTATATTGTGAGTGCAGTTTACGTTTTAATACAATGTCAAAAACTTTATTTATTAATAGATATTATAATCTGTCACACTGTTGTGGGCAATAGGTAATAGTGATTACTGATCACATTCATACTAAAACAAGATAACATATAAAAAAAAGAGTACACAAAAATAAATAAAATCTCTCTTAAAATATATTCGAACAGAAGGATAAAGAAAATAAGCATAATCAAACTATGAGCATGAAAAAATAAATAAATTATATAAAATCATAATAATCTCTGGTCACATTAACACTCTTATATACAATAATTTCTTTTTACTGAAAATTAAAAAACTAATCTGACTTACACTATCTCTGTTGCATCTAATGGTTAATCCTGAATACTGATTAAGCAGTATATGTTATAATTTTTACTTTTAAACTAATAAAAAGTTAAAATTTTAGAACCCCTCTTTTCCAAAACTGGTGTTATTCATTTTTACTGTATTCAAGATTTGAATTATTAATTTATTTCCTGAATTTCATTGTGGATTTGTTTAAGTTATATGTTTAAAAATAGCTATTGTCTAATTTATAAATAACATTTTGCTCATAAATCTATAATCATTCCGTCTGAAAGTTTGAAAATTCTGTTCATGACTTGATGAAAAAATGTAACAACTGATGAAAGTTTTCCTTAGAGCAGTTTGAAAAAATCTATAATATTTATTTAATGTTTTATGTTGTCCATATTCTATAATATTTTAGGGAAACGTATTGGAATAATGGTAACACTAGAAATAGCTTTATTAATAAACAAATTAGCATTGTGCACAAAATTCTATATGTATTAAAGATTCACATTCTTGCAGCAAGCCCAGTGCTATCCCCGCATTCCATAAGGCCCTCGAACTTCTATGATCGATAAATTTAAATGAACTGAGTTCAATTGCTTCAAGATATATTAAGCAGTGTATCACTGGTCCATAGGAAGAGATGTACTCAAAGAATTCTTTGAAGAAGTAATTCATGATTTTGATAATCAAGACCACTTATAGCATTTTTTAAAAAATGTTTGTTACATTTTCAAATATAAAATAAAGTAATGATTTTAACTACTATATAGAATTGTTGATGACTCAAAGTTGTACAGAACATAAGTTAAAATTATTTTATCTGAAGAGTCTCTTATCTTAAAGTCCCCATGATCCCCAGTTGGTCAAAGAAGGATCTTTCTAAACCATACATCTGTTCTTTAGGTATTATTTTGTCTTGTACATTAAATGACGCACTCCGTGTTTATGGGAGATCCTTCAATCAGGATTATTCATTTTTAGTTAATAACAATATTGTTTACTGAACCCGTTTCATTTTATATAATTTTTAGTATTTAATAGTATGACATATACCCATTTCTGCATTGTATATTTATTCCTGAAAGAATAGACTCAACTCCCTGAACAGAATGGACCTCCAGTGATGAAGTTGTGACTAAATATTCATGGAGAATTTTCGGTGTTGACATAAATTTTTGGTTAAGTAGACATTACTGTAGAGGTTAGGGGATAAACGGAATGAGCTCTGCATAAAATCTTAGAACAAGGTTTCAGAAGAAAGGACGTCATAACTGTTAGGGTTCTCTTACAGCAAAAACTTATGTTTATAAATAATATTTCAGCTTCCAAAGTTTTGCGATGGATATATCAAGCATACAGAAAAGTTTTGATTAATACATTAATATACCCATTGAGGTTGAAAAGGTTTCAAGCAACGGAATTACTGAAGACTGAGTTATATCGTCGGTGTCTATAAAAATGGTGAATTAAACTAATTGGGTGTATTTTATTGGATATTTTTTAAACAAGACAAAAATTTACTATTTATCAAAAAATGTAGAAGTTTTCACTAACTCACTCTTTCTTTTCTACTAATGTTGTAATTTTGATTTATTCTTAAATTGAATTAATTAAAAAAAAAGAGATATTTTTATTTATTAAGGACCTTGTTCGTAAGAATGTTTTGTAGTATTTATTTTTTTTTTTTTTACTTTAGATCAAAAATAATAATATATATAATATGGTCTACAGTGATTCAAGTTAGGTAAGGGAATTGCTAAGAGAAAATTTTAATGGTAACAATGCAACAGGAGAAGTATGTGCTTATATAAACTATGTAATGCTTGTCACACAATAGAACTAAAATTTACTAGTTATAACAACATAAACTTAAATCATACCTGTCCGTGTATATTAATTATAAATAAAAAAAAAACTGAGACAACTTATTTGACAATTCTATAATAAGAACTAAAAATGAGGATTTTTTCAAGAGTTTTGGAAAAAGAATCATCGGTTTGGAAATAAAACAATCTTTCTGGATAATTGATAAAAAAATAAATAACATATTTTAAAACAGATAAATTCAACTAAATAAGTTAATGTTTATAATTTAGAAAAATAATATATGATATAATCATTAATTTCTTAGATAAAGAATAAATTATTAGAAAAAGAATAATAATTAAAAAAACGATAAAGTGAATTAATAAACCTAACGTTTAAAAAATAGAAATTAATGCAGAGATTAAAGGAGTTAAATATAAAAATTTCACTTCTTTCAGTGAAATGAACATGAAAAGTGATAGATTCAGGAAGGTTAACAAAATTAAGAATAAATAGTATTATCTTTTTTTAAATCCTTTTATTTTAGATATTTTTGGTGTTTACTTTATGATATGTTTTTGTAATAATGATGATATAATAAGGTTTTTAAATCTAGCAGGTTAAGTTAACTTCTAAAATCTGTTTTTAAAATTTTTTAACAATTTTTCGGCACAAAAATTCAACCTACGAAGTTTAGTTATTCATTTTTCGTTTAATTTTGTTGATTCTTAACTCTGTGTTCTTGATTAAGAATCAAAAATTGTGTTGTGTATTGGTGTATTTATTTTTACTTATATTTAATTTCCTTTATCTTTTGTCTAAATTATTTTGTTATTATTTAATCAGTTTTATTTCTTTATACTTTTTATATTGATTTATATTTTCATCATAATCTAATTTATATTTAATATCATAATTGTAATTTTTTATTGACTTTATTTTATTTTATTATTATCATGTCTTCCAATTTTGTTTGTATTATTGCTGCAATTTACATTTTACCCTTCATTACTATTCATTTTTATTATTACTCTTCAATTAAAGCATCTATGGTAAATAGAACTTCAAGAAATTTCTTGATTTAATTCAATAAGTTGAAAAGAAATTTCAGATTCAAACAAGTTGATTTAATTTAAATTAAAATGGTTATGTAATTTTGTTTTTCAGTAAAAACTGGAATATTGCCAGTATGCAATATTCTTCTGCTTTGCTTTAATTTTTAGAACGAAGTCAAATTGTTACTTTTATAATAAATCTTAATTTTGCTTAATTATTAGTTTAAAAAACTCCTGAACACATTGTTTAATCGTATAAGACCAACACGTAAGATTCATATTTCTCCATTGTAATATTGGCAGGGATGGTGGGATATGATTTATGCATTAATGTAAGCATTTAAGTTATAACCTCATTTACATAATGGCAAGATCATTACAGCTATTCGATTCATATCATATCATTACATCCCTTCCAATATTATATTATTTACTATATATATTCCAATACAAATATTAATAAAATTATTAGTTATTAAAAACATTAATATAAGAAATTGAAGCATAAAAACAGAGTGTATTTCTGAAAATACCTCTTTTTAATTAAGGCGTTTATTAATTTTTAAAGCTTTTCTCTCGTAGTTTATTTTCCTAGAACCTCTTTAATTTTTTTTTAACAAGTACACCTAATTCTCTGTTTTAATAAAATAAATAGAACTATATAATTGAATTTAGGGACTACATTCAATGATGAATTATTTAACCACATATCTACAATTAACTGGTTTTCAACTTTTACATATTTATAAGCATATATGGGAGTGTATATGAGTACGGGTTAAGTACATGAGTGTGTATACAATTTTTGATGTATTATTAATAATAAGAAGTCATCTTATGTTTCATGATATGACAAGTGGTTTTATTTTATTTGCTCTATCATTATTTTATATATTCTGTTAATTATTGTTGTTTATTTGTATCTTTTTAAATTCATTGTATGATTTTTTTTTATGACATCTTGTAATTTTATCTCTATTTTGTAATTTACTCTAAGGCTCTAAAGCCTAATTTTGACGCCTGTATATAATTCTAAAGGGATCAATCCCTTAAGATAATAAATAAAGTATAAATTAGTACATTAATATTATTTTTAAGTCTGAAGATTACGAATACTTGTATGAGTATGAATACTTGCACACTCAAAAAACTTTGGTGGCAGTTCCAAAAAAAAAAAAATAATAATGTAATAAGTCTTATTTGCGATTAATAACTTGAGCACATTTGACAACATTAATAATTATATTACACTAAAAATCTGTTTACAGTTTGATTAGGTTAATTCAGGGATAATCAAAGATTAAAAAAATCTAATTAGACTTATTTAAACTATAAAAAATCAACATACTATAACAACAGACTTTAACTGTAATAAAACTAGAATGTATATAAAGAAATTGCTCCATTGGCTAACCCATGCAGCACGCGATGGAGAGGTGCTGCAACTTACTGCATAACCGCTCCAAATTACTTACATAATCCACTTATTTCGTATATTTGCTATGAAAGTTATAGTGATATGGGCGTATTATATATCATTTGGAAGCCAAAGATTTCAGAAAAAAAAAACTAATATTGAAAAATAAAGTCATAAAATTTATTTGAGAATGATAAGAAAGGTCTGTTTTATATGGAAAGCGCATGCGCTAGGGGTTTTCCGATAACGTTTTTTTGTCACCATAATTATTATATACCTGATTTTTTTTTTAACTTAACCTATTTATCAATAGCTTGCTTCACAGTAGTGCCAAGTACATTTCCACTAACTTCACAAAAATGTAAGGTTCTTCCTTTTCTAAAAGAGATAACCTTTTATTGTATTTTTTGTAAAAGTACTGCAAACGTAATGAATCTTAGTATTTCCGATATTGATTCTATAAATGTCTTAAATAAATGTTTCAGAGAAAATTGTAATTATTTTTTTTAAAATGCTATACTTTTATTTGTCTACTATAGTATCTGTTCTGAAACTTGTGGGGGTTAATTTCATATCAAGGTTGGCTACTAAGTTTAATCCATATCTCCTAAAATTAATATCCTTCCGACGTTTGGAACACTTTCGAATTATGAGTTTAAAATTATATTTTTATATATATAACGGGCATTTTTGGAGGGAGGGGTTGAGTTAGGTAATTTCGTGTTGATATTTAACATTAACTCTTAATATTTATCGATTGAGTACTTTTCTAAATGATTCATGATAAAAAAAAATCTTCTAATTTGGAAATCAAATTCTTCATCTTCCAAGTAAGGATACTAATTTTTACCTAGTATAATTAATGCCTTTCAAACGCATTGTTTTATTATTGGTTTGTGTCTTCTTCGTCAGTTGATTATAATTTTTAATTATTTTTAGTTATATACTTTATTCATGGTTGCCCATAAGATAATAAATAATTGTTGGCTATGAGGGCCCTGAGAAAGGATCCATTTTAGGTTAATGATATGTAAAATATCTCCAGCCAGTAACGGCCTTCATCCAGAGAGATATTTTAAACACTAACATAATTTATTATGGAAATTAGTAATTACCAGCAGAGGGATTCATTAGCATTAATTTGATAATAAATAAATTAAAGTCGTGGCGTCGCATTTCCTAAAGGCTAAAGCTATTTTTTCAACAATTTTTGTATATTGTTGAATTGATCATCATTGTACTAAAACTGGATTAAACTTAGGTCCCATTCCTTAAATTGCCAGGGTGGAATTGTTGACTCGGCAGAAAGCGCTCTGATTCGCCCATCGAGCTTTTGCTCAAATTTATTCAAGGACCAACAATGGGAGTTGCCCTAAGTTAGCGCGCTGTGCCGGCCAACTCAACCGGTTACCTCCTCCTAGTGATAAAACTTTTTTGCCTCTACCCGTTGATAAAAACTTTTTTTAAGACCGCAAGTGGAGACCTGGAAAGTCTCTCTGTCTGCCCTCAAATCTCGAAACTTCTCCAGGAATTGCTAGCCCTTGGCACTCAACTATAATCCATGTAACTTATCCAGACGGAAATAATCTACTGAATAGTAAATATCGTATAAAATGGAATTGCAGAGCCTTTATTTTGTAGTGTCGCAGTAATAAATATAAAAGAGATTCTGAAGATTAAAGGATTTGGTTGTTCCTCAACTTGGCCTTTCATGGAGTTTTATATTTGATCAAAGTTGAAAAATACGAATAACTTCTTTATTTCATTATTACCGAAGGGTAGGGAAGCTATCTTTACTTTACAGTAAATCTAATCGTGCATAACCCCCAAAAAATTATACTCATAAATTTATTTCAGTATTAAATGACTAAAATATCTGTTAAATTTTTTTTCTGCCCCAACCCATCGTTGGGTAAAATGAATTTATGCTATTAAACTGAAGTGAGGTCCTACTATATAGCACTTGTTGTGGTGTCTACAGAAAAGTGTTTACAATAATTTCAAAATAGAGTATTTCAGAAAAAGGAAATTAAATTTAAATCTGTTGAGTATTACAACGTTTCTGTTCCGTGATACCTGACTGACGTAAGTCACCTCAGTCCAACTTTTCAGTTGAGCACAAAACTGCTAAATCACGGCCTATCATTGGTTAGGACTTGCGTTCTTACATCCCTTAGGAAAAAAGGCGAGTTTTCAACGATCTTAAGTTGTTATGGCTCAATGTAGAACCAAATTTTTCATACAATGATGTAATAACCTGAACATCGTAATATTTAGACGTTGTTCTGGTTTCGGGCTACAGAATTGGAGCAGACCCTTATTTAATATACAACATTAAATTCCTCTCATGAATTTTAATAGTTGACTATAGATTTAATATGAGCGGAATTTGGTGGGGGTGCGGTCAGCAAAGATAAGAAAATAAATAAAAATTATTTGTGCCGACCTTTCATAATTTCAGGTCGTCATGGGGACTTGGCCATTGTCCCCCAAAAGTTGCTGTTAACGGGTTCTTTGCCCGAGTCACGCTGATAGTACAAGAGCTGTGAAGAAAAAAAGTTAGTTATATCATTCCAATTTTTTATTACTTTAATGAAAACTAGGTATAATTACTAGTTGAAATTGGTGAGTCTGCCAAGTATTGCTAGGGGAATAAAAAAATGTTGGCTGTTTCAAAACGTTAAAAAAAATTAACATTTCTTTCGGAGCTCCATACCTTTAAAACTACAAACAATGCTAGAAAACCCAAATGGACATTATTTAAAGCAGAGTGAATTTTATGAAATATTAGCCCTAATAGAGCTATTTACGTCTAATAGTTCTCGAGGTATAGCTTGTTAATGAGCAACATTTCATAAAAATCTACTGAAAGATTAGTAGTTAATGGATTTATTTAAAAATATCTACATCACAAAAACCATCGACGTACAACTGTCTATTAACACTCAAATTAAAGCTAGTTCAATTTACTAGTAAGTAGTTCCCGCCTTTTATCTTCATAGGAGTAGTAGTTTTCATGATATTTGCTAAAATAAATTGATTTGTTCGGACAATAAGTTTTATTATTATTTTTAAATTTATTTATTAAAAAATATATCTCAGGAACCATTCCACGTTTAGATACCTGCACTTAAATTATAGTCAAATTTACTATAAGATAGTGTATAACATTTATCTTTCTAGGAGTAGTAGTTTTTATGATATTTGACAAAATAAATTTACAATATTTTAATTTCTAGTTATTCGGATCAGATGTTTTATTTTGAAAAATATATCTCGTGAAACTTAAGACGTACATAAGTCTTCCAGGACTCAAAATGAAGGTAATTTAACTTACTATAAATTAGTTTATGATACGTATCTTTGTAGGATTAGTAGTTTTTATGATATTCGCATATGAATAGAAATTTTGTACATAACAATTTGTCCGAACAACTATAAATCAATTTGTTTTAGCAAATGTCATGAAAACTACTACTCCTGCGATGATTAAAGTCAGGAACTGCATAATAGTAAATTAAACTAGCTTTAATTTGAGTGCTAATAGACATCGAATGGTAGGTACATCGTTGGTTTTTAAGATATAGATTTTCAAAATAAATACAAATTTATTATTTCTATATATACTATATAGCTCTATATAGTATAGGAATACTATAGAACGTAAATAGCTCTATTAGGGCTGATATTTTAGCCAATTTACTCTTCTGTAAATGATGTTCTCTTAGATTTTTTAATGTTCTTGGTAGTTTTAAAAATATAGAGCCCCGAATGAATTTTTTTTTTAACGTTTTGAAACATCCGCCATTTTTTATCCTCCCTACCTATACTTGGGAGACTTATCAATTTCGACTAGTGATTATACGTATATTTCATTAAAATTATTAAAAAACGGGTTAAAAAAACATATAATAAAAAAATGATCTTTTTTCTCCTCTTGGGCTCTTCTACTACAAGTCTTTCATATTTTTGGTACTAAACAAGTAAAAAGCTCCATCACCTAATTATTAATTACTAAGTATTTAACAAAGAATTACCAGGGATGATGATAATGTGTTAATATAAATTTTTAATTTAATTTCCACACAATTAAATCAACATAAGAGTAAATAAAAGTCTAACTCCTGAAAAAAAAAATGTTTAAAAAATTGAAAATTTCCATTAGATGGTGTGATGTCCTTCCGTAGGTCCACTCAAGCAGTCAGAGACAGTCGTTATTTCAGTGTAAGTAGTTTGATGATTTCAACTTGATGCTCTTTGATCTTTAAATCGAATTTAAAAAATGGAATTTGCTATTTTTGTAAGCGGTACCTTCCAGCTAATATAAATATTGAATACCTTTTTCCTTATTGGAAAGGAATAACATTAAAAAATTCTCTCAGATGTCGAATACATATTTTTTACATACAATATTTATGATTAAATTGTATTTATGTTTACTTTAGGAAACAATGATTGCTTATTACATTTTACTGATTTGTTTTTTTTTTTCTTTTCAGGTAAGTACACTTTCAATTAGAAATTGATGTAAGAAGAATTAAGAGGTGAGTTTTAAGTATATGTATATATTTGAGAAAATGAGTTAGCTACTCAAGTAGTGGTTCATATTCTCTGTTCAATTTTCTTGGGGTTCACTTATAGTTTTCTAGTTTTTATTTAGTAACGTTGTCTGTTGTATTCGGAGAAATGTGGTTGTTACTGGGATCGTAGATCAGATTCTATGATCAATTCTGAGGGGGTTCTCTTATGGAGTTTTCATGTAGTAGCGTTGTCGGTTGTATACGGAAAACTGAGTTTGTTACTCGAGTTGTGGTTCAGATTTCTTGGAATTCACTAATAGGTATCTGGTTTTTATGTAGTAATGCTGTCTGTCAAAAATTGATTTTTAACTTTAATAAACTACATGCAAATTCAATGAGGTTCTCAGAAGCATATGGTTAACTATGGCCTGTTGAGAATCATAATGCCGGATATCCGAAATCTATCGTAAGACGAAAATAGTGTTTCGAAATTTTGCAGAACTTCTTTATATATTCTTTTTCCTTTAATTTTTAACGTATTTACTGGACAAAACTACATCGGTCGGTCAAACCTGACATATGATTCTCCCAATCTTAAACAAAAGCTAGTTTTGTTCCTTCTCATGACCTTTGTCGCATTCAAGGTGCTGAAATAAACTTATTTTAGTTGTTGTCATAGTTGAGTATTTGCGGCTTTAGCGCACTTGCTCAGCCTCCACTGGCTCACTACCGGTGATGCGGCGAGAGGTATCCACTGAGATATTTGAGCTCTGCTCTACCCCTCACACGTGGGGAATAGAGTGGGCTCAGGGATTCTCAGGTCGATTGTGTAAATATTGTATATAAGAGTGTAAATGTGACTAGAGACTATATTACTTTATCATTATGTTATTTTATTTATTTATTTTTCATACAGATATTTTGATTATGTTCATTTTCTTTGTATTTATTTTAAGAGTTTTTTTTTTTTATTCATTTATTTTAGTTTGTATGAGATAATTCATCACTATTACCTATTGCCCACAACTGTGTGGCAGATTGTGATATCTATTAATAAATAAAAAGTATTAAAAAAAAAAAGTTGTCATAACTCTACTTTTTTTCTATGATTCTCAGCAGGGAATATGTTCATTTTTTTCAAATTCAGTTATCTTAGTTTCTGGAATTTTGATATTGCTGTTGTTCTAAGAAATACGTGTGATCCTGTCGTAACCTAACAATACCATCTTTATTTCGATCTCTTAAAAAAAACATGAACTGTGTGGAAGATGACTAGTAAATAACAAACATTGCGCAGATGGTCTGAATGTCAAGGCTTTATACATTAGTGTGAAGTGCCAAGCTTCATTGAACGCTGACCTAACAACTGAAGATCGTAGCATCAAACCGAAGGTGTGATCTGTTCAGCATCGATATTCATCTACGGCTTGTCCACATGATGTTTCCTGATTGACTGTATCCTAACCTAGTCCACAGCCATATTAACTACAATCATGAATTATATTTCACTTTTTTTTTGTTTTCTAAATGTTTACTTTTTTTAGTAATAGTTTCATGTTTTGGTTCATCCAACTAGAAAAATAAACTAAGAAAATATTGGACGGTTATTCCTGGATTGCTAGCTAGTCGTACAATGGAAAGTTTATCAATTAATGGATTCTCCTTATGCAATGGTAAATAATTCATATGATGCAAATTCTGTAGAAACTTGGCTCAAGTTATTTACATCCATATTATGTTTTCATAGTTTGTGTGAATCCAGCCTTACCTACAGGATCGAAAGGCAATCTCGTTTGCTAATATAGAAAACCATTTGCTCAATACAAATAAAGGAATTAAATACAAGTTTTCTGTTAATATTTGAATGATAATTTATATTTCAACTGATTGCCCAATCAATCCAATGACCAAATGCTTAAATATTCTCAAATTTAATTGTCCATGACAGCCATATTAGTGATATTTAAAATTAGCCATCCCAAAGTTCCTCTGTATATATAATCGAATTTATATTTCCGATCCTCTAAAAAAAAAAAAAAAAAAAGCTTTAACGATTTTAATTAAACTCGATATACTATGAAATACTAGTTTAATTAAATTAATTAATTAATACTAAATAAATTAAATTAATTAATACTAGTTTAATTAAACTCGATATACTATGAAATATTAGATAGTTGTTATCATCTCTGAAATAGTATGGCAGGGTTAAAGTGCCGAATTTTTAAATCGGCTTTCTCTGAAGTGCTTTTAATTTGGTTAGCTTGAAATAAGCAACGATCCCACATTTTTATTAGTAGTGAAAAATGGATAAATATAAACTATGAGAAGATCTGATAACAGACTTTAGGAGATAAGGGGCAAAATATTTTTTCAAGGTTGAAGGGTTATTTTTCAGAAATAAGAGTATTAATACAAATCCTTGGGAGTGTGGTGGCACTATGGTAAGGCAGGATGCTACTAAACCCTAGGGCCCAGGTTCCGGCTGGGTCACCTCTTTGCACAACTGTTGGTCTAGTAGTTACAGTATTTAAAAAATAATAATAGTTAACACATAGATTTATACGGTAATTGAAAATGACCAATGAAGCATAATTAAAAGGTCTATTCTAGCACGAGTTTTTCTATTAACTGAGGGAGGTGCATTTTTCTGTTTCGCCAGTCGGATAAATGATTTTATGCCACCATAGCTATTAAACTGTTAGTTTTTTTTTTTTTTTTTTTTTTTTTTTAATTTTACTTGAACGTATTTATGAGTCTTTCAGTTCTTAGAAATCAATCTTCGTATTTAATTTACTGATTTATCATTTAATAAATGGTAAGAGCAGAATGCAAATTTTAGTAAACAGTTATATTTTTATATTTCTGTCATGCTTTTTATAATCTAAAAACTGTTGATTCATTTGGAAAAGTAGTGCCACAGTGGATAATTTAGAAATGTATGTTCTGAAACAAGCTAGGATTGATTTCCATTTAAGATGGTTGTGAGTAGAAGTTTGTGATGCTCGTACCGCTCCAATTTTTTCTTTATTGCCATTCTTACTCCTGTATCAATTTGAGATGTATAAAATATAATTATTTTATTAATATATTTATGATGTGCTGAGTTCTTGAATTGTTCGCATGTTTATTGTTTGAAGGAAAATATGAAAGCAATATGTGAAAATTAAGAAAAGTATGAAATTCATATTTCTTTCACAAGAATTATCTAGAATAAAAGAAAAATTAAACTTTATTTATAATTTAAATAATTAAACATTGTTGTTTCAGAGATGGAAATTTAAAAAATACCTAATAAAATTTCGGATTGGTATGACATTTAACGGAGTTGATTGTGTTTATGTCATTGACCTGTTATACTCTCGTTTTTGAAATAATAATCCTCATGAACATTGTAAACAAATGACAAGTCTTCCCTCCATAAAAAATTTATTTTATTCATATATGTATATATAGTTGACCGTAAAAATTGATATATAAGAAGATGATCAGGGTTGCGGTCAAAAGTGAAACAAAAATAGTTTACAACTATTTATTTTCCGACGTTTCGCCCCACTTTGCAGGGCTTCATCAGGGCTGTCCAAATGAATCGGTTGAACAGAAAGCTTTTTTTGACCGCAACCCTGACCATCTTCTTATATATATATTTATTTTATTCATGAACCAAGCCCTCCAAAAAGTAATTCAAGGTTTTTTTAATAATTTATTTTTTTACACTTTCTGGGAGTATGGCCTACATAAAGCTACCACTAGAATCAGAATTGTAGGTTTTTCTTTAATTTATTTTAAAAAGAATATTCGAATATAACATGGTTATCGAGTTATAAGAAAAAAATGAAATTATTTGTATACCTCCGAATAAAATTTATTGGGGGGGATGATTAAAAGTCATAATCATCACCATAAAGACATAAATAAACAGAATCTTTTCTGAGCACTAGAAGAACTCTTTCTGATTTCCATTTTTGTACGGATGGACGAAAACATGACTCATTTAATTATCCTAAACCATGCCTTGACCTGCTCGAAAATTTAATAAATTAACCCTTCTTTAATAAGGTACAGGTTGATGTTCTTTGAAAATGCTAGTCTACATCTAAAAGGAAAATTTAAGAAAGACCTTTTGATTTTTGTATTGTCCTTGTCTGGTATTTATTTATAAGACACTTCCTTCTTCATTCAGATTTAGGAATATGAATTAAGCTTCTTTCGAAAGCTCCTAGGTTATAACTTGTGCTTAGCCTTGAATAATGGTAGTACCTAGGTGAGAACGACTAACATTAGGTTGAGGAGAGATAGGTTAATTAAGTAATGAGTCTACGTGTAGCGGTGTGTTGGCAATCATTCGAAATGAAATTGACCCAACGCCCCTACTGTCACAAAGGGATAAATTTTCAATTATGAAATTACAAGGGTTCTTTGTCGAGGGCAAGAGGCCTTTATGTATTGCAGTCCTCAGATCTATATGGGCATATGGGCCGCCGCCCCTTTGCTACTGAAATTTGTTTAAAAATTATAGCTTGTTTTCATAGAAGAGGTCGTTGGGCCTATGGGCATTATTTATTTTTGATAGCTGTGAGTTTCCAGAGCACGAACGAATGCATTCATGTTTTCGTTTTTGAGGTGTCTTGTGAAAGTACGATTGAGGCATAGAATTACAAAAACTGCTTTGTCTATTTTTCAGTTATAATTATTATGTTTTTCTTTTTTGTAGTAGATTATTATTCATTCGAAGGATGTCTTCCAAAACCATTTAATTTCTTTTACAACAAAATCATTATGATAATATTTTATAAAAACTGTCTAAAAAACAAAAATATAAAATAATAAAAATTAGAAAATATAAATTCCCGTTTTGAAATCCTCCCCCTCTCAATTCAGCGTATGTATCCGTATTCATTTGAGCTGGGGAAATGAGTGTATGATATAATGTAAGAAGTAACAATAAAATTATTTTGTGAGATCTGCAATAAAAGAACAAAGAAGCGTTAAGCTAGTTGTGGCCATAGGCACAGAAAGTTTAAAGAAAGTAACCCTCATTGACCGCAATAAATTGGAAAAAGATTTTCCAGGCATTGTAACTTTTTATAGGCCAGTATTTTTTATTTTGTTAGTAATATGTCAGTAATAATAATAGTCGGCTAAGCTAATAAATGTTCTGAATCAGTATTTTATAATTTGGTACCTTATTATGAACTTGTCGGGGTTGTCTCTGGTCTTAGGCGATTTCTCCAGCCTGATATCTCTTCACAGAATGCCCACGACAAGGCGTATTCATTTGTAAGTTAGGATCGGCCGTGCCAGAGGATGAGCCCTGGACACTGACGAAGGTAGAGGAGGTCTACGTGAGAGAGTCTGAGGCAGAGTAACAGTTCTAGTTGCCGAGATGAAGCGGACGGACTAGAACT
>NW_027110569.1:738190-771443 GCF_000696795.3 Halyomorpha halys
GTTGCCGAGATGAAGCGGACGGACTAGAGCCGGGGAGAGACGGGAAATTACACTTGCTCCACTTGCTCCCTCTCGCTACAAACTGATAAAAACGATAAAATTTATTTATTTTATTTTATTCATCTAAGCATAAATTTAATTTTGAATGGCAGTAGATGGTTACATGATTTAATAAATTATTTTATATTGCTTTACTTTATCAGCCTTCCAAGAGCATATTTTTCGAAGCGGTTAGTTTAGATGAATGAGGCTGAGAGGTAATGAAAACATTGTTAATGAAACAATTTTAGCTTTTATCCATTTTTTAACATGTGAATGTAGTTTATAGCAATAATATTAAAAATTATAGATGGAAATAATAAAAGAACTACTCATTTAGTAGCATAATCTCTGTCGGTTTTAAGGTATAGACTCATATGTTATTATTTAATTTATATCATTTGGCTAAAAGGATTCACATATAGTTAGTTTTTGTGGATAGCAAATTTTCAAAGCTGTTCAAAATACTTTTAGGTAGTTATACGTGATTACTACAGTATATAAAAGTAGGGAAATTGTCAGTTACAGGAGAGAAATTTTTGTTTTTGTGTTGAAATAAAAAATGCGTGGTTATCTTGGAAAACCTTTTTGAAACTCATATCTTGACAACAGATTGGGATAGGAAAGTAAGCTTGGAAGCACTGAACTTCATTTTTTGTGGACTAATCTTCCACTTCTCCATAATTATTGACATTTCCTCACGAAACACCCTTTATTTTTCATTCATAATTAAGTGAACATAGTAAGTTAGATGCTAAGTATAAAAATTGCTTCTACAAAACCAAACTTGAAGTCTTTAACAATTATTCTTGTATTGATGGTAATTCAGCCTTCAGCCATTTGTTTGTAATGTCAATTGAGTTGAATGGAAACGTTCACAGTTATTCAATAATATGCAATGTGACATCAAACAGCAGCAACTCATAATTCAATTAAGGAATAAAGTCAACTCAATTAATTTGTTTCATGTTATGTTTAATTAAATTGCCATGGTCACTGCATGATGTGCCTACTCATGTTTATTGCATTTAAGAAAAAAATTAAGTTAATTTAATTGTTAATGTGCCAGTAGAAATTTAAATGATTTATAATTCATATTCAATAATGAAAACTACAATGTCAAAGGTTGTATGATAAACTTTAATAATTATAATTACGTTAGTTTTCTAAACATTAAATTAAAATGTAGGTTCATAAATATCATCGTTGGTATCCTGTTAATAAAAATAGAAATAATATTTTTCAATAAATGTTCCTAGTTTTCCCAAAAGTTTCTCATAGTCATATTCTAATCTAACTATAAGGATATATTTTTGATCAATACGGTTTGCATGACATTTTGGTTTGAACTTTAATGAACTATAAGTCACAAGTTACACTTTTGCTTTTGTCTTTTTGTTTATCGACAACAAATAATTATGGGGTAAATTCAATTTATAATAGAAACGGACCCCCTTATGTGGGAATATAACTAGTTCTCGTAAGTTTCTAATTTGATAATGGTATCCTAATTAAATTAATTTATTACTATATTTGGAATATTATATTAGATTACTATGATATGAGTATATAATGAATATTTTGAATTTATTACTCACGTGAAATTTATAAATTTCTGTATATGCCAGTTCAAAACTGTTTCGCGATCCTTTAAAAATCGATTATCTTGAAGATGATACTAAAAACTTGTTGCATAACGTTACTCATTAAGAAGTTACGTAACAATGACCAATTAAATGATCCGTTCTTCGTTGTTAGTTGTCTTTTATCTTTCCCCCAGGCAAAATGTAAGAAGAAAATTACACTTTCGTGATTGTATTGTTGATTCTGTAAACAAATTACTTCTTCCATAGGGATAGCAACTGTTTTCTCAAAGCTGTTCAACATACTTTTAGGGATAAAATTAAAAGTGATTAATATAGTATTAAATAGGCAATTGTTTTAGTATTTTATCCCACTTTATTTCCTAATTTATATAATGAGAAAAATATAATTTATATTTTGTATGTATTTTTTTATTCTAATGTTTATAATGTTATTCATTCATTAAATCTATTATTTAGGCTATTTTTGTTTTATTTTATTTCAATTTATTTTCTTCTTATTTATTTAAAATTTAACAAAATACAAACGACCTCTTTTATTCTGTGCTCTTAAGTGTAAACTAGGTATTTATCATTACGATGTACCTTATTACGAATGTCAATTTTGCTACCGTTAATTTTATTCGAAAATAATAAAAATAATCTCAATTATAACTATTAAATAGCTTATAACCTGAAAAACGTATAGTTTGGAATATTCAATTAATAATAAATTATATTTTTATATTATTTAGAGTTAATTATCTTTAATTTAGATTGTGATATATTTTTCTTATTGGCCTCTAGTTTTTGAAGTGGGAATTATGAGATATAATGTGCCTAGTCTTATAGGTCCGAAATGAGATTTCAAAATCTTTGTAGAAATAATAAAAATTACTTAATTATGTTTTTGGTGTGCTGATTGCGAATTTTTATTCTGTGGCAAAGCCGAGACACAGTTTCTGGTCTAATCATCTTATAATTGGACTCGATTTACTTTTCTTTAATTTATTATAATAAGAATATTCGAATAATTCATGATCATCAAGAATTAAACAAAAAAACAAATTGAAATTTTTTATTCTTATAAATTAAATTAAATTTATGGCGGTTAAGTTAAGATTCGTAAACAGCACCATATACAACAATGTTGTTTATAGTTAATGTAACATAATTTGCTATTAAAACTATTTATCTTCTACCTATTCTAACTATTTTATATCAGACCTACCCTATAAGCCAACAGAATACCCATCCTCCTACCGTTCTATCTCTCTCTTTATTACCGACCATGGGCAAAATCCTCGAAAAACTCATGTTGAAACGCGTCTGAAAAGAGTCCTCAAGACCTTATATTGTAAAAATGTTTTTAGAGTGCTTCCAATAGGTAGTTTCTCTACATGCTTGTACCATACCATTATGAGTTCCTCAAATTTACTTGATGTATTTTATGTACAGTTGTAAATATCAATAAATAAATTTTAAAAAAATAAAAATTTCAGACCTGGGCATTATAGCCTGCAAAATTTTAATAGTTAATGATCAACTGAGATATTGTTTAGGTTGTCTTGATGGTAGCC
Source organism: Halyomorpha halys (assembly GCF_000696795.3). NCBI lineage: Eukaryota > Metazoa > Arthropoda > Insecta > Hemiptera > Pentatomidae > Halyomorpha > Halyomorpha halys. The sequence continues at coordinate 741,393 of NW_027110569.1, forward strand.
CGGTTGGCCGAAACGTTGGCATAAGAAGTAATTAGTAAATAATGTTGAGGCTTTATGGATTTGATTTAATAATAAATATTCAAATTTTCAGAAATTTTTCTAAGTATTCCACCGAAAACCCTTCCTGATCTCTCTACATATGTCTTGATGGACGGGGACCCCATAAATATATGCTACTTAACGATGTCCGTTACGAAAAAAATATATAGTTCAGAAATATTAGAAATTTACTATTATTTAATTAAGTTTAGGTTAATTTTCCGTTAAAAATGTCTTCTTTCGTGTTCTACAAGAAATATGTTAGTTTTTTTTTATATTTGTTACGTAAAAAAATTGTATAGCGTAAACTTCAAGTTCGTGTTAATTATTCTCAAAAACGAATTTAAATATCAAAACTAAACTGGAGGATTAAAATTAACTCCAATAAATCCTACCAAATCACATTTCCCCTTCGTCGTAATCCCATGACTTCTTGCTCTACAGTATCCTTTAATAATACATCTCTTATTCCTGTCGAACAGATCCGTTACTTAGGACTACATCTTGACAAACTGCTGACATGGAATTCTCGTTCAAGACTAAAAAGACAAGAAACTGCTCGTCGATTCCAACTATTACAACATTTACTAGACAAGCGGTCTAAATTGCCAATCCATTACAAAAGACCGATAATCGATCTACATGACTATTGTAAGGCCTATTTGGACATAAGGAGTTGAGCTTTGGGGATCCACTGAACCATCTAATTCCTCCCGAATCCAATCCTTACAGTCCGAAATCCTTCGTGAAATCCTTAATGCTCCTTACTTTGTCACAAATCAAGTCATCCATCATGACCTCAATGTTCCATGTGTTGCCGATTTGGCCAGAACCAGATACCATTCCTTCCATGATAAACTTCACAACCGCCCAAATCCACTTGTTTCTAACCTGACTTCTCCTTCATTACCTAATAATCCTCCTAGGCGTCTGAAAAAAGATGGCCTCGAGATCTTCTTTAGAAATGTTATTGGAGTTCTATCAGTGGATAGATTCTCCACATGTTTGTATCATGTCACTATGTCACCTACAGCAAATTTCCTTGTTGTATATATTTTGTACACAGTTGTAAATAACAATAAATAAATTATTAAGTAAAAATAAAAAATATCCAAACTTTCCAAGTAAACTTCTTTTCTGGACACCATTACCTAGTCTATACCTAAGTACATCAAAAAATTCTTTTTTTTTTAAATTATTAGTTTATTTAAAATTATTTACAATATTTATACATAGTGATGAAGTTTTGGATTGATTCGATTGGAACTCCAACTGAGATGGCGTTGCCACCTTTTTGAAAAGTTCATATAATCACAATCAACAAGTGCGGCTGTGGATTTCATTTATCAAAGAAAACTCTAAAATAATTCGGTCCCTGTTGAATTAATGATACGGCCTGGGTCCGTTGAGAGTTTGACATGGCCCAGTGCGGACTTGCAGTTCCCTCTGCAATGTTAAATATTTCTAGTCCTTGACTGCTAATTATTTTTTGGTTGAAAAGGGGGGCCAGAAGGTGCTGAACTAAATACTGCAACTTTACCTTTTGTGTTCTCGATTTTAAAATTAAACCTGAAATATCCTGTGTATGTATGTTTAAAATGAGATTTCAGTTACCATAAGTAATATTTTCAATGATTATTTGGGGAATTGTATCAGAAAGTGAATCACAGAATGTGAGAATTTCTAAAAATTACTGAAAAAAAATTAAGTATATTCAGTTAGCTATCAAAATTGAATATTCATGCTTCTAAGAAGATAAAATTTTTGTTTTTTGATCTTTGATAAATTCCAGTGTAAAGGTTACTTGATTCAAGACCTTCCAGCTCATCCAGAAATTGTAAACATTTCATCATTTTAATATCTTAGAAATAATGTTGATCGCAAACTACGACAGATTGCACTCCAAATTACCGAAGTTTGTGACAACTGCACTAGCAAGAACAAATCTATTAAGACACATCAAACATTACTCTGTCGAAAAAAGGTGGTAGTAATCGTACGAATATTATTTAAGGTGCTTCCGAGAATTTGATATAATCTTATGGAAAGGCCAATACAGCTTTAAGACGTTCTTTGCTACCCACGTTCCTTTCGCTGTGGGCATAGCTAAAATCCTGCACGACACTTGGTTTGGTCGATAAGAGATGGCATTTGGTCATTTGGCAATGCAATAAGATGGTTGACCCTACGTGTGTCCAATACGTGGGAGGGTGTATTCCAAAATCCCTAGGCTAGCCAAGACACCCCGGCGCATATAATGAAATTAGAAGAGCCTCATTACCTCTTCTAATCAGGATCAGAGATAACTAGAATCCTCCTTCAGCTGGACATTGGCCGCCGTCAGCAGATAAATGGCATCTTGTCATATCGATATCTAGCTGCCGTTGGAACATTGGCATAGGACTTGACATTAGGACGCAATCCGAACGCAGATGTTATGGACTTAAGCTTAATAAACTTAAGCCAGAACACCATGGAGGGATTTTAATCATACCATGTAAAATTAGGAAGTGATAGCATACGTGCCTGACAGGAGTAATATCAAAGAAAGTGCTTTGGAAACTTTCAATGTAGTTATGGTGTCCTTCAGATGGTAGGTCCTTGCTCACAAACCCTAGTTTGTTTGTTAGAAAAGTCTTCAACAAAGTCTTTTCTTTCTAAGAAGGTTCTAAGAAAAGAAAAGTTCCTCACTATATAAACATTGCATAAATAATAGGTTTTGAAATAGTATTTATAATAATAATTTGCCCATAATTATTTTTAAAAACTGTCTGAGACTTACGTTACCCCTAACTGAGTTCAGTATTTCTTCATACATTTACTCATTATATTTCCTGTAATAAATTATGTAAGCTAAATCAGTACACACTGAAATCAGTTCTGTAATAATGTTTGGAAAATCCTTTGTAATCAAGTAAGTTAGATGAGTCAATCGCAAAAGGAGCTATCAGAGCAGATGTGGATCAAACTACAGATGTTTGCAGAAGTGAGGTGGGGTTAGCTGTCGGGAGGTTGTTGACTTTCTTGATTATTAATGCTGTTGGTGGTCATGGTGTGATGCCCCGGTCTCTCTCCATGTAAGCAATACAGTTGCTCTAGATAGGTGCTTTGATTGCCTTGATGTCGCATGATATGATGAATACTGGAACTATTTTAGTCGATAATTGGAAAACTGTAATAGTTAACGAGTTGATTATTACAGTTTTGGGGGCGGGACTAATTTAATCTTTTCTTAATTATTAGTAGTCATTTTCTAAATTGTACCTTGCGTATAAAAATGATAAAAAATTATCACATCATATAATTCAATTCGTGGAGTCGAGCAGCACAGTGGGTATCACGCATTGCATCCTCCAACACTGGAATCGGAATGGACTCAAGGTGTAACATATAATTTACTAATTAATTTTTATAAGCCGTAAATCAATCCTAGGGGCGTAAGATCCTCGTGGGGCACACCCATTTTCTATAAAGTGGGTATCTAATCCTTCATTGGGTTGTCATCAGTGAGGATGCTGACCAAAAATTACCGCCTCGCATAATATGCTGTGGTTTGTACTGATAAAGCTTTATTTTAATTACATTATTTTCAATTGAAAACTTTCCTATAAAAAGGTTATAACTGACATCTTTTTTACCCTTTTTAAAGCAAGAAAAAAATCATCTTACCTTTGAAAAAATTAACGTAGGTATTTTAAGTTTTGGCGCATATGAACCTTTATTTAGGACTAAGAAATTATTCATTCCTATCTTCATTGGCCCGTCAAAGTAGGTCAAAAAGTAGAATTTAGGCTGAATAATTTAACACACTGCACCGTAAAGCTGAAGAAGTCTTATTATGATCTCTGCTATACTGGTGGAACATGGTCAACAAAGTTACAGTGCACACAATATTTTCTTGGAAATGTTTTTATTTAATAATTTATTAATTGTTATTTACTACTGTATGCAAATATATACAACAAGAAAATTTGCTGTAGGTGACATTGTGACATGATACAAACATGTAGAGAATCTACCCAGTGATAGAACTCCAATAACATTTCTAGAGAAGAAGATTTCGAGGCCATCTTCTTTTCAGAAGCCTAGGAGGATTATTAGGTAATGAAGGAGAAGCCAGGTTAGAAACTAGTGGATTTGGATGGTTGGGAAGTTTATCATGGAAGGAATGGTGTCTGGTTCTGGCCAAATCGACAACATATGGAACATTGAGGTCTTGATGGATAACTTGATTTGTGACAAAGTAAGGAGCATTAAGGATTTTATGAAGGATTTTGGACTGTAAGGATTGGATTCGGGAGGAATTGGATGGTTTAGTGTATCCCAAAGCTCAACTCCGTTTGTCCAGATAGGCCTTATAATAGTCATCTTGGAAATTTAAAAAATAAAATAGTTAAAATTTGTTGCCAAATTAGTTTTAAGAAATAACAATTTTTTCTCAAGTATGTATAACAAATCTCTTAGCTTTTATTATTTTAAGGGTAATATGATTTTTTTTTAATCTTATGTAATATTATTAACTTATATATTGTAGATATAATGATTTAGTAAAAAACAGTTGGTGAAAATTATTTTTAATAAATTGTAACGAATATTGTAAGGAGTTGAATATATGACAAAATAATGTGGCTGAGGTGAAAAGGAAAATGGCCAATAGACAGGGCCGAAACGTTACAGAAATATGAAGTATGTATATTTTTTTATTTTACATAATTTTATTTTTTTAAATGTGGGATTAGTGTGATCCAAAATTACTTTGTTCCTCACTCATTTTGATTGATATTTAACAGCTTAAATATGGTTTTGTTTAATTTTGTAATTAATCTAAAACCTTTTTAGATCGAGCCCTTCAATTTTTGAAAAATATCCCCTCCAATAAGACACTAAAAGTTTCAATTTACTGATTTGGAAACGTTTAAGAAAAAGCCTATAAAAATGCGTTTGCCAAAAAGATTTTTCAGGTACCTCCTGAAAAATGAATTTACAATATTTTCTTTTATTAATTATGAATATTGTATAATGATTTCTTATATTTTATATTTCCTATAGTTTCAATTGTAATTTGTAGGTTTTTATTATGTGGATATGTAATTAATTATCATGAGTATAACAAATTTATTAAATTTAAAAGCATTTTTTATTAATTAAAATCTGAGAATAAAAAGCATTCATTGAGACTAAAAGGCCAAAAATAAACGTAGAATATATCAAAAGTATTTCGTGTAAAATGTTGGCTAAAATTTTGTTATGCTCAAAACAATTTTTTTGCTAAAGCATACTGACTTTTTATTAAAAGACCATTTCTATAAATGCTCATTATTGCAGTTCGTTTTTTTCAATAAAATACTATTAGCTTTTGCGGCACCTTGTCTAATGAAACACTTAAACAAGGTTTATTTATAAATTCAAATCATTATAACCTAGAAGTCATGCAATGACCAGAAAATAAAGGGTATATTTCTTTCTAACGACATTATTATTCTTTTTGAATTATTTATAGTTCTGAAGCCACAAGAGAGTTTGGATCTTCAAGTCGAAAGTAATTGAAGTATCTGATCATTTAAAATCTTTCTTTGTTTTCTTCACAAAACTTTAAGATCATTTACCGCCTTTACAGGTCTTCTCTAACTCTTTCTTTCTTTTTTATTTTTTTTTTTATTATAAAAACTTTGATGAAAATAATACAATTTACCTCATTTAAGGGCGATAAGTATTAATTAGTGCTATAAATATTCATTCATACAAAATATGCATAATAACAATAAATAAAAATCCTTATAATACTAAATTCGAAATTAGGTACCGATAGTAATAATTATAAACTAAATAAAATAATATGTGTTTTTATTAAAAAAAAAAAAAAAAAAAGTATAACAATATCTTACATAAATTAAATATGAGCAAACAATTTTTAGAATAGTTGTTTGTTTTCTTTATTACAAAAGGTATAGTAAAAAAAAGATAAATTCTATCCTGCCTATATAAATATTTAAATCTGTCTTGTGAACTCTGATCCAAGCTTTGCCGCTCTCATGTTCCAAGGCAAAACAGGGCTCCAAGAGATCCCAGCCCTTCTCTCCAAGCCGCATTTTAGTATTAAAAACCAGTGAAGACAGAGAGAGAACTATCTATTTCAGGTTATAGTTTTAACATTTTTTATGCAACCTTTCAAATCTTATTATTCATTTAAATTTTGATTCCATTTGTGATCTCTTTTTATAAGGACTCACTTGGAGAATAAAAGTATTTCCCGTTGCTCTCAATATTATTAATCTTGCACCTTTTTTACACGTTTAAACATATCGGCGCAATTTGTATAGAGATTCATTTACACCAAAAAACATTATTTTATCTCTACATCGCTCAATTCCAAGAGTGTAAACAAAAATTCATTAATTATTATACAATTGAGGCAGTATTGATGCTTGGATAAGTTTCCTAAAAGCAGTAACAATTAATAATATAAATATTAAATTTTATAATAACCTATAGTGTGTAAATGTTATCAATAAGTAGGATTAAAAACTCAGACACTGTTATTTATTAATCGCTAGAACACATCAGAATCAGTTCGGTGTGAAATATGTTGGTTCGAAATTTGGTTCTGTTATCATAATGTCACTCGTAAAAATCTAGTTTTCCGTGTTTGTCCGAGTATACATACATTTCATTACCATTTGTCGTCTTTTTCTCAAAGAAAAAAAATCATTAATTTAAAATGACCTAACTGTAGTTATACTTAGTAAATTCTTTATTCAGAAAAAAATATTGCCCACATATATCGTTAGAACACGATATCAGTTCTGTGAAAATATATTTGGTTCTTTTATCAGGCCTATAGTGAATGAATAGGCCTCTACGTCTGTCTTGAGCTCACTCAAATAAAATTTGCTTTTCAATCGCCTCGGCGGAATATCAAAAATAGACATTAAGAAGGTCAAGTTACGTTATCAAAATCCATTTCACATCCTGGTTAAGATAGTGGGGATGAGCAGCAGGAGAACTAGCTCGTTATTCACTGATAATGCTATGATATATTAATAATGCTGATAATACTTTGAGTTATACTATAATGCAACTTATTCGGATATCAAAATCACTTAATCGAAAATGAAAATTGATAAGGTTGTAGTAGAAAGTGTAAATTGAATAAAATTATAATAAGTAAAATAATGGATAAAAATAGGTTGATAGAATAAGATATATTTTGGCGAAGGCAGAATAGCCTACAATTTTTTAATGACATTGTTAGCTGTGATATTATAAATTATATATCCTTCGGAATGGCCGATATGAATAAGTTCAGACTATATGGATATTTTTTATCATAATTAAAAATGAAAGTATAGATTAAGTTAAGATTGGCTGGCAATACCAGAATTATATTACTGTTGCTCCAATTAAGTTCAGTTTCTCAAGTATAACTGCTTCGAAACAAATCACCCTGTGAATTCTAAACAACACTAATTAAAAAACAGATATTTAAAATTCCATTCTGTTCAGACTAAATCAATAATGTTAATAAGGATGATTAAATACTTTAAAATATAGCAAGAGTTCCATCATTATTGAATATTAAGCGATAGTTTCTAAAAATAATTGCAATTCATCAAAAGAATTCTCTGAGACGTTCAATCTAACCTTGAAAAATAGTTGCTTTGATGACGTTAATAAATTATGATTTTTAATACTATATCGTGTGCTTGATTATAAGTTTCAAAGTAGCTTTTAATCATTTTCTGGCATAAAATCCTAATTGCTTTATAGCGGATGGAACTTTAATTAAATGAATGTTATAGCAGCTTTCCATCGGCTACAAGTTGAAGTGGTAGAGCAGTGCAGTACCGTCTAAAGATAGTCCACAGTTCCTCACCCTTTGGCCTCAAATAGCCTTAGGCCTGACTCACCATCTGACATAACTCACCTTTTTAACATGTGAGACATTTGAGATCTATTCCGTTTGATTTTATTACTTGTATGGTAAAATGATAGAATCAAGTTTTTAAAAATGTTTTTCTGTTCCGATAAGTCTGTAGGACAAAATTTCGTAAATTGGACTGATTTCTCCAATTAGCTACTGTTTGGAATAGTTTTATGATTGCTAAAAAAAATCTATATGACTGAAACTAAAGTCATTTTTTATTATACTTTAACGCAACTCTCCAACTTGAAGCAGGAAAGACGGGGTTCATACCGGCTTGTTATAAATTGGTGTAATATTTTAGAGAATTAAGAAAAATAATTTTCCATAAGACAAACTGCTGAAACAACCTGATACATTTTTTTCATATATGAGGAAAATTCAAAACACCATGAAAATACAATGCCGTATTTATATTGAACCACTGGTTGGTGTTAAACAATTTTATTTTTTATTTATTTATTTAATGTAATTTATAACTGTACAAAATAATAAATAAATTGGACAAATGTTTCAAACACTTGAAAATCTTGGTAAGGAACTACCCATTGGTGGTACTTCAAGCATTAATTTAAATTAGAAGGTCCCGTGGCCATCTTCTTTTCAGACGCCTCGGAGGATTATCAGGGATTGTTAAGGATGAGAGATTAAGAACTAATGTATTAGGATGAGTAAGCAGTTTGGAATGAAAAGACGCATATCTGTTTTGGGCCAAATCTAAAAATGTAGAATATTCTTAGAGTCCATGCATCCATCCACTTTCGGAAAACTATTATAAAATATTTTTAAAGAGGCTATTAAAAATATGTTTAACTAGGCATTTTTTAAATTCAAAATATTGATTTGTGATGTAAAGAGAAAAATTTAATTTTGAGATAAACTCAATAATTTTTAAATTTAGAACTTTAATTTGGCATCTTTACTTATTGGAAGGATGTATGTATTACCTTTTGATAAATCGCTGCTCAAATCTGTACCCGTCAATAAAAAAAATATGATTCAAAGTCAATAGTAATTTTAGAAATAAATCTAAAGCCTCTACTTTCTATTGATTCATTGAGTAATTACTTTTATCTCACCATTTATTGGTTTTTTAACAATTATAACTTAGTGTTTTTGAAATCAAACATTTTTAAATCGTAAAATCATGTTTTTATACTACGGGAATAATCTAGTTTTCCGTAATTGTCCGAGTATACGTACATTTAATCATTTGTTGTTTTTTGCACAAAAAAAATCATTAATTTAAAATGACTTAACTGTATTTATAAAGAGTTAATTCTTTATTCAGAAAAAATACTGCCCACATACATTGGGTTACTTCATACTAATGACTATTTTACTAATTTTAACTATTTTAATTATATTTTTCATTTCATTTTTAGTAATTATTTCTCTACTAGTTCTAGTGCAGTATATATTATATTATTAAATGAAATCACTCCCAAAAACTGTAAAGGTACTTTATTGATTCAGAACAATTGTACATATAGTCAGGGCAATTTCAGTTTTAAATTTAGGTCCTGAAATGTCTGTAGCGGTTTCATTTTATATTTATGGTTTTAATTTTCTCATTAAAATATCTTAGGTTTATATATTGATTACTGTAAGCCTTGACTGCTTCACTCAAGCCATTCCATCCCCTCCAGAAGGAACACATTTTACAATGTATTTTCAATAAATTTGCTTAGGTTTCAACTCGAGTTTTCAATCTTTATTGGCCACCAGTATAATCTATATAAATATCTAAGATTCTAATAAGTCGTTAGAGATATTATATTATATCTATAAGTGAGTATATCATCATGTTCATGGTTCAGAGGTAAGCACTGGTTTGAATCCGGCTCTACCAGATAATTATTTCACTGTTGGCGTGAGTCAACCCCGTAGGTTCTGGAACCCTGGGGGGTCCACCCAGCCTCATTAAGTGGGTACCCTTAATTGGGTAAAAATCTTGTGATCTAGTTTAATTCTGACCAAATCACCTCCTTTCACTCCCGTTGTCACACATCATATAGTAGTATATCATGTCATTCATTAGTCTTAGATTAGTTTGTTAAAAAAAAAAAAAAATCATACATCATCATGAAACTATTATTATTACTAATTATTTTTATTTTGTCACAAATTGTTGTAATTAATATAGTGCTATTATTATATTATTAAACACTTAAATTAATTCAATAAACAAATACATCAGTAGTTATAGAATTTAGTAGTAGTAGTATTTATGGCACTATGTAGAGCGTTGGTAACAACATGTTTTACTCCTTAGTTTCAAAAGAACAAACCGTGTATATATATTAAAATTAGTACCATTATAAGCGTTAATTAAAAAGTTTACCTTGAAGTTGCTTTTATAAAAAATTGAACATTAAATTAATAGCTCTGAGAATACTTAATTTTGTTAGTCAAAGTAATAATTATGACCTTTCTTATCTCCACTAATAATTTATTAGGGGGTTCTTGTGATAGCGTTATCAGCATCTTCTATGGCGGCCATCTTTGGGCGCAGGAAATGCCTTAAGAAATTCTTCTTATTGTTCAATATTTCTCAGAAAAGCACTAAGATAACACACATTTTAGCCAATTTGTACTTATTTAAGAAGTTTTTATTAATTTTTATGGTATGGTAGATGACGTTATGGAAAGAACTGAATATGTGGCAAGCATGGAACATCCTCCAGATGACAAACAGCTTCCAATTGTATCTATTAGCATAACTTAAAATAGATTCATTACGATTTAATGGCTCCTGTACCAGCAAGTTGTAAATTTCTTTCCTCCCAACCTTGAATAGAAATTTTAAGATTAAAAAAAATCTTACTAAAAAATTAGATGCTAATATTCTATAACTAGGCAGAAAACCCTATTCAACCATAATAAAAACTCAGTGGGTTGCGATGAGGAGAATCTTCTTTTTAACATTGAAAGCTCCAACGCCACGGTGATCTGTTCTTAAAACCACTTACTTGCTTGCCATTGCATTTACTGTTGATGGTGATTTTTATTGGTTTTGATAATAATTTACTCTGTAATACAAATTCAAACTGAGTTAATTGTATGATCTATATAAACAGGTTTGCTCAAGCTTGGGTCATCACTAGAGTACAGATTTTCGTGCAAATTCATTTTTATTCCTTATCTCCAAATATAGACAATCTTCGACATAAAGTCAAATTTCATGAAAAGTTTGTTCTATTGATACTATTTAGTTTTATATTGCACGTTTTGGGTGCAATTTTTTTTATACAATTGAGTTTTGATTTCTTCAATTTATAAGTTTATCTGTGATTTAATAAAACATGAAACAAATAATGTCAGAAACTTATAATTAATATCTATTTAATTGTTCATGACACAAGCTCAATTATTCCTTTCTCGGCCACTAATTATAGTTTGGCTCGGTAATTGCCGCGATCAGTGGGAAACCGTGACAACCCGAAATACTTTTATTTAAGAAATTCACAGGTTAATGCTCACTGTAATACTATTAACTTTAAGGCTTCATTTTTTTTTATTGATAATTTTATAATGTAAATATAAGAATTGATAAATAAATTTTTCCGAAACACGGAAATGTGTAATCCAATTTTTAGAGTTTAAAATTAGAATTTAATATTTTAAAACTGTTTTCTACAGTGCTACTTAGTTAATTTCTCATACTCTTATAAGTTTGGTAATTGCAAGAATTTTTAAATTTACTTTTCCAGTCTTCATTACGGAAATAAAAATCATTGAATACAGTAAGATTCGTATTTACTGAATTTTGGCAGCTGTTAATACTATCGGGGACTATGTTAAGAATTTTTTTTTATTTATTGACATTTACAACTGTATATAAAATACAACAAGCAAATTTGAATTAAGATCATAATGGTATGATACAGCATGTAAAGAAACTACCCATTGGTAGAACCCTAAAAACATTTTACAATATAAGATCACGAGGCCATCTTCTTTTCAGGGGCCTCGGAGGATTGCCAGGAATGGAAGAGGAAGCAAGGTTGGAAACTAGTGGGTTTGGGTGGTTAGGGAGTTTATTATGGAAGGAATGATATCGGGTTCGGGCTAGATCGGTTACATAGGGAATATTTAAGTCATTATGGGTGGTTTTATTTGTAACAAAGTAAGGATCACTGAGGATTTTATGAAGGATTTTGGATTGTAAGGATTGGATACGAGAGGAATTTGAAGGTTTAGGATGTTAAGAATAAATAGAGTATTGAATAAACGCATATTTGATAATTTTTTAATACTAATAAATTAACCTTTATTTTAATAATAAAGTCTAATAAATTAAACTTAATATTAATAAATAAAACTTTTTTTATGCAGCTATATCTGCCATTTTGCTGACTGTGCGCCGATTCAAGTGTGAGTCTCCTGTTAAAATAAAATCCTGGATATTTTATGTTATTGCACATTGCAGAAGGAAGGGTGTGAAAGATATTCATTTTACGGTATAGTCTTGGATTTATTTTAGTTATCAAAAGTTTTATGAAAAATGAAAAATAATAATTCTAGTTCAAAGCAATGCCGTTTAGTAAAATATTTATGATTCTATAAATATTATATTTCCTCATGCCGAGTTTACTATTCTTGAACTAGTAAATCGGTGCTATGGCCCCCTGAGTAAGCGGAACACCTGGAGCGCAGACCCTGTGAGATCGGCTTCTGTCTCCATGTGCTCTCCATGTGTGCGCTACTCCACTCCCTGTCTCCCTCTGAGCTCCATATTTATATCCTGTCGTCTCTCTACAATATCTACTATAAAAATCAACTCATTGGATTACCACTAACGATAATCATAGAGATAAAAAACAAAGTTTATGTATTTATGTTCTGACCATTAAATATGAATGAGAAGAAGGATAGAATAGTGAAAAGAAGTATGGTGTAAGTTAGTACAAAATCATTTTGAGAAACAAGGGTCTTGTAGAAGTAATGTTGAAAAATCTGCAATTTAACATCCACAACACATTTAGTTAATACTTCTTCATTTCAAATTTCTTTAATTTTTCTAAAGTAAAATATATATATATATATATATATATAAAGGAGTGTTTTATGGGTAGAGATACACAACTTTTCCTAACAACCGCTATAAATTTAAGGAAATATTTCTCCATAGAAAGATAAAAATACTCTATTTTTTAAAGACATTGCTCACTTTTTAAAACTTTTTATTGAAATAATACAATCTACTGCACTCAAAAGCAAGGCCGTACGTATTGGATAGCAAAATATATACAAATAGAAATTAAAAAAATAATATTAAAATTTTTTAAAAATATATTTAGTAATAATGGTAAAATAATATATACAAATCTCAAAAAAAAAAATTAGAAGATAAATGATAGAAACATTAGTGAACCCATTCATTTATTTATTACTATTTTTAATAAATTACAATATTGTGATATCTCATAGTCATCCCCTTCAGTGTCAGAAAGTAGTTCAGGATCTTCAACGTTACGAGCTCAGTAGATTCTCAAAATAGCCCATGTGGATACTTGGAAAGAAGTACATATCTTGGATTTTACATCAGTGTAACATTTAGTCTTTATGCACTTTGACACGTTACGTTTTTTAATTATTACGTTAATCTTGGTCCTATTTTTTTTTCTTAGTTGGACCAATAACTGAGAAAGCAATATTTTCATTTGAACATCCCTTATAAAATAAGATGTAGGGTTTATTCGATATACTACGAAATCATTGTATCTGTTGAAACCACGATACTATTTAGGCGATCATATTTGCTTCATGGAAGTGAGGTTTTTATACTTAAAGTCAGTTTCTGTTAAATAGAAAAAAATAAGTTGAAATGCCATTTATTTCTGATTTGTGTTTTCAATTGTCCTTATTCAAAAAAATTTTTTTCTATAAAAAAAAAATGAAAAAGAAAACCTAATTTTTAGTTGTGAAAAAAAAAAACAACCAATTAAAACCAAGAGTTAAAAAAACAGAATACTGTAAATGTATCCTAAATCAACTTATTTTATGCATTATTGTCAAAAATATTTGTTCTATGAGAAAAATTATGTTAAAACAATGAAGTAAATGTTATTACCATTCATTTAGTCCATAAGTGAATGTTAAGGCTCACTGATTTCCTTTCAAACCGTGACTGACCAATAATGTAACCAAGTGAAATTTCAAAGAAAAAAGATATGATTAAAATATTTTATGAAATTGAAATATAAAATGAAAACTGGGCGTATAGAACATGAAACAATATCTGTACTCAAATCATAAAATAAATGTAATTATTATGTTTCTATAAAATTTTAATAAAATGTGCGTATAAGTGTAAATAAATTATTCGTATCCTTTCCACTCGGTTTACATTTTATATATATGCTTTTTATTAAAATCAAAGGCATAAAAAATTAATGAGTTTTTTTCTTATTAATTTAATTTATTTTCTCCTTCGTTCCATTTTTAAATGTTTTTGATTATATTCAATTTTTTAAAGAATCATTTTGAGGCTAAACATTCTCTCATGGGCAGAAATGGAAGCTAATTAAATTTGTTTCAATCAAGCTTAATTTTCTTCAAAGCTAAGTTTGAAGAGCCGTTGTTATCTTGGAAAATAACGGTCGTAAAGAGCCCGTTTTAATTTTCAGAAAGTTCTTCCGATGAAGAAAATAGAATAATTTAATTTCTTATTATGAGTGAAAATAAAAGAACTCGGGTTCGTGAACTGGAAAAGGGAGTGATATTGGGCGAACATCACCGATAATGGATAAAACTTTTCCTTTTTTTTTTTAATAATTTATTTATTGTTATTTACAACTGTATATAATCATATACAACTAGTAAATTTGACATGATACAAACATGTGGAGAATTTACTCATTGATAGAACTCCAATAATGTTCGTAGAGAAGAAGATCGCGGGACCATGTTCTTTTCAGACGCCTAGGGAGATTATCAGGTACTGAAGGAGAATCCAGGTTAGGAACAAGTGAATTTGGGTGGTTGGGAAGTTTATCTTGAAATGATTGGTATTTGGTTCTGGCCAAATCGGCAACATATGGAGTCCTGATGATTCGATTTAAGTAAGGAGCATTAAGGATTTTGGACTGTAAGTATTGGATATGATTGGAATTTGTTGGTTTAGTGGAGCCCCAAAGCTCAACTTTGTAAGTCCTGATAGGCCTTATTATAGTCGTGTAGATCAGTCTTTTGTAATGTATTGGATGTTTAGACCGTTTGCCCAGTAAATGTTTGTCAGTAAATCGTCGAAATCTATGAGCAGTTTCCAGTTTTTTTGGATAGAACTTAAATCACATACTTTTTACATCTTTCGTAAAATTATTACAAACACACCTTGGTATGCTATGATATAGGAATACCATCGTTATACAAAAGAGGAGGCGTAGACAAGACTTTCACTCTACTCCAATGAAGTTTTTCAGTGAGAAACTCATTTCATATTTCACTTATCACTACTGAACCGTATTACTCCTTTGCCAAATAGGACCGTAGTGGCGCGTTAGAAACCTATTCGGTATCACCGCTTAAGCCAACTGTGGGAACAGAATAATTCTAAACAATGTAAGACTGATTTTCGACGGTACGCTTTCGCATACTGTCACCGTCCAGTGACGGTAAACTTGCAACTTAGTGCAACTAAGAACTTAAAACTTCTTGGTTTCAACACCCCATTGATTCGCTACCTCATAATTAACAAAATATATGATAACCTAATTGTATTAATTTACATTATAGTTAAGAAACATTGGGCTCAGCTTTAATCAATGTCTATTTCCAAGTTATATATTCTCATAATGCTAAATGCGCTACTATTCTACATGAAATATTTCTTAATTTTTGACTTCACATCGTTTGCTTTTTGTGTCGTTTTTTATTAGTCTAATTTGTTTCCTTCTTTTAACTTTGGTTGCTTAGTACAAATAGAATTATATTACAGATATGTTCTTGAAAATTAAAAAAAATAAATTAATTTTTCTATCAAATTCATCTCCTTTTTATTAACTTTCATGTCAAATATTGCTATACCAAGTTCATCTTGCTTTACTCACTCCTTCCAACTCCTTTGCTCTTCATTTGAACCCTAAAACTTCCTTTTTCTTTCCTACCTTTCTTTCACACGCTCCCTGAATACCAGATCACGATCCACACGACCTGTGTACTTCCTCTTACAGAACTCCTTCCTTTGACAAACCTTTATTATTTAAGCCGTATCTTTTAGGAATTCCTTCATATTTATCTTCAATAATTTACACTTTGTCCAAACATCTCTTATTCTCTTATCGTCTTATATTAAAATCCTTCTTGTAAGATTAAATGTTGCGTGTATCTCTATTTTTAAAAGCATTTAACGCTTGGTTGTATAAATTATTTTTTAATTGTTAAAATTACCAGTCTCATTTGTTATGATGATAAATAAATTATTTAATTCTTATTATTTTTTTGTTTGTATTTAAATTTTAATTGAGTCGTCGAGGTTCATGTATTTTTAATTGATTTTTCAGCATGATTCGAATCATTTTAATGATATTGATGTTTAGTAAGTTTAATTTCATATAGCTATCCTGTAGGTTGCTGTTTCTATGGAAAAATATTACTATTCTTGAAGTCAAATAGTAATATTTAAGGACTTATAAATTAAACGTTAGTTTTCCTCTTTTGGAAAATTAATATCGGAGCATGTGAAGTAGATAAGTTTAATTTTTGTTGAAAATATCGATTGATAACACCTCTTTGGTAGGAGAATACTTAAATTTTGAAATAAAGTACATATTTATTTGCCATAGAATTTTTTATTTGTCAAGAAAAACTTTTGCTTTTCAGATAAGATGTATTAACGTTTGATAGAAAATTCCTCATTTATAATATAATTTTATTGAATATATAAATAGTTGTTAGTTTCGGAATAAAGTATGATCAATATTTAATCTATTTTAAATAAAAATGAACTTCATAATTACGATGTTATTTTAGTCGCCAAGGCCATCTCATTGATAAAACTAGTTGAATAATTCCTATTATTCACTTCCTAACTATTCCGAATGAATTAACCAGTTGGCTGTTGTTCCGTTCCCATGGGCTCCCAAGTTGGGGTGTGTTGTCATGCGGGTAAGCACAATTACCTAATGCCTTAAAAACCCTCTCAGTCAAACTAACTACTGCCCTCCTTTCCTCTCCCCCCAGGCATTCATTTCAAAATGTCTTCGTAGCTTTATCACGTTGTGGAAAACGATATAAATTTGTATTCTTTGTTGGAAATTTTCTCTCGTTGTAATATGAGTATATAGATAACATTTATGAAGAAAACGATATTTTTGTTACTCATTTAAAGTTTGATCAATTATTCACCTAATATTTAAAAAAAACCATTGTGTGCTAGCTATATAATAATATTATGTTTATTGTACCTTTGTTACCGCTCTTGACTCAATTGATTTATTTTTATTAAATTATTGTTATTATTATTAATGTAATTTGTTGAATATGGGTGATTGATATTTAAATACTTTTGTGAACTAGTTTTCTTCAAAATTCAAATTCCTTTAATGATTCGACGAACTTTGACCATATGATATTTATTGGAAAAATAATTGTTTAACACCTTATCCTCGCGTAATTTTCTTAAACATTTTTCACATTCTAAAACTGTTTTTATGTACTAAATACCAATTAAAAATCTCATAAATGTTTAAATAATTATTTTAGGAACTTGTTGAATAAGTAGTTAGTTATATTATGTTTTGATGAAATATCATTTGAAATAAAAATAAAAATTAATACTTCTGGAAAAAATATCTAAAACTGTCTGATACGATTTTCTCAGAACCACCTTTTTGGATATCATCCCTTGTTTAATGACCTTGACGTATAAGGAAAATCTAACAATGTTTTTAGCTCACTAATTTTAATTTTATTATATTTTTCCATTAGTTTTAAGAATTGTATTATTTGTGATAATATATAATGTAATTAGGAATCCTTAAAAATGCTTGAAAAAAATTAAATTATTATTAAAAAATATTTATATATACGTATACCTCTTTAACTTTTTATCACAGTCTTACCTTTTAAATATCTATTCAAGTTACCTTATAAAAATAAAAAATAAATAAGTTATAAGTACAAGAAAAAAT
Organism: Halyomorpha halys; assembly: GCF_000696795.3. Classification (NCBI taxonomy): domain Eukaryota; kingdom Metazoa; phylum Arthropoda; class Insecta; order Hemiptera; family Pentatomidae; genus Halyomorpha; species Halyomorpha halys. The sequence continues at coordinate 759,489 of NW_027110569.1, forward strand.
ACTTAAAGAAAGATATTATAAATAACAAAAAAGAATATTTATTCAACATTTATTTTTACTTTTATTACATAGATTGATCATAGTAAATGATCAGGCAATTACATAATCATTATTTACATAAATTTCTTAAAAATTTTTACAGGTTCTAACATGCATACAGATGTATATTTTACACATAATTATGTATGTACAAATTTCACGAATTTATAATATGCTATAAGATATATAACATAAGTCATATCTCATGAGTATGTGAATTCCAATACAAATAATAAGGTTACTTTCTGTGTACAGTTTCTGGTCATGTATATAAGAGACCATATACTATATATGTTGGTTAGATCGGCCATGCGCACTATGCTATATCAGATTACAGAACTAATCAGCCTTAGGTAAATGGAGACGTGGACGAAGAGGTTGGATGCCGGCCAGGGGCGGTCTATTTTTACTCAGCTCCTCTCAGAGCGGTCTTAAATATCAAAGATACCCACTCCTGGTGTCATCTTACCTCGTCTCTTCAACTCCGTATACTTTTAACATGGGCTCTCTTCTTCTGGTAACACTGTACTCAAAGATAGCTCAGAAATTCGCGTCTACTTTTATTCGGCAAATTTTGTTAAATTAAATCCAACCCTCGAAAAGCTTAATAGTAGAAAATAGATTATAATAAAAGCAATTTACAATGAATATTTAGATTTCATCATTCAATAGAATGTTATGAATAGAACATTTCTCGAATAAGAGAGATATTTCCCTCTGAATCCCTTGCTTAACAATTTGCCCTGCTCATTTTAAATTTACGATACTTACATTTGTGATACGTAACTGAACGGAGCACTTGAAAGCTTAACAGTATTAACGCCGCACTCCGAATTTGACAACTGACCGATAACGACCACAGAGAAGCCTTGTCTGCAGATAAGGAACTCCTTATACCATCGACTCAATCAATAGCGTGTTGTTCGCTGATTTACATTTGAAAAATATCACAATAAAAAAAAAATCAACTATGGGTCCCTTATGCGCAGGCGCACTCTCGATATATTTGATATTAACGCGCACGGATGGCACGTGGACCGCACTACACTTGCACTGAACAGCAGACATACTCCCCGAAGCCGTTGTAGAGTATCGGCAAGGAAGCTCCATACTTCTTTACATTCCATATCCAATTAATCACACTATGGGAAGTACAGAAGCATGGAACCTGACCTTAGCCAGTCCTGCTCATGGCACCCTCAGCTAGCGACTGAAGCCTGCCAGGCCGTGTGCTGCTAAAAACAGCCCTCACATCTGGGTGTGGTGGGGGCTCCCCAACCCCAAATTTGTCCCGTAGACAGAAATATACCTCCCTCCCCGGCCTCATTGTTCGTCGTCGTGCTCTACCTGGGTCCTTTCCGTTACAGTCCCACTCTGTCAGGAAGCTTGGAACACTCTTCCCAAAGCGAGAAAGACACGGCTGTTGTGTTGGGTGTCTTTGGCTAGGAAGGATTCTGGGGGCTTGATGTGAAAAGCTGGTGATGATGGTTCACATAACGCTTGCTAGTTTTGTGGAACTCTGGAACTTTCCTTCCATATTTCGGCTCTGACTTTCTCACAATTCTTCTAAAACTAGAAAATATGTTTCTTATTAGTTTGCTTAATGTGAAGCGGAATGAGGAAAGAAAAATGTGAAGAGTTGGTTTCATCTTTACACTATCCCAATAGAAACACAATTTCTTAAATTTCAAACATGATTGGTTAAAATAAATGGTAAATTAATGTAGTTATAACCAAAGATAACTAAAATTCAGTTATATAAAATAGTATAAATTAAAAATTATTTCCTTTTTTAATTTGTATCAATAATACTAATGCTATGCTATCACTACAAAATATAAAGTTATTACTAATAAACTAATAAAATATGTAGTTACTATATATATCACTACAATTATTTGTATTTAATATTTGTGAACAAAATCCTAAGTTAAAAATTATTTAAGTAAGGCTTAGATTGATTATGTCAATATAACAGGAATATTTTCCAAAAAATTATACTAATAACTGAAGAGTTCTCTGAATCACCACCTAATGAAAATAATTACTGTCACCATTTGAATGGCTCATGGATGATTGTGTTAGTTGCCAAGGATCTTTTTTCTGACTGAAAAATAAAAAAAAAAGATCTCGTATTACACTATCTCAATAAGGACACTATTTTGAAAATTTTAATGGTGGGGAGTTAAAGTAATTGATAAATTCATGTTGATGGAACAAAGCATAATTTAAATTTAGGTATGTAATATTCGAAAAATACATTAAAAATTCCAGAAATTATTCCCGAGGTTTTATCCAATACTAATGCCTTAAACACATAAATTGAGGTCACTTTTATTTTTAATTCATTGTTTGTGAATAATATAGGCTTCATTTATGAATGAATTATTATATACGATAAGTTATGAGTAATACTTTTTCTGAATCACCACCTAACGAAAAGGATTTTTTCCACCTTTTAAATGCTCAAAGATACTATGTATTAATTTTCCGCTTCAAACAATTTTTTCAAGTTCAACAGTTGTTTCAAGTTTTTCTTGCTGAATAATTATAATAAAAGATTTTGTATCACTAAGATAGTAAGTGTAATTTACAAACTTACTATGAGAAATATATTGCCCACCCTTACTTTTCAATGCTGACAGTGTTAGTTGTGTTGAATTTCTTGAAATGAAAAATATTTAGGCTAAGAATACACCGAAGCATTATTACGAATTTTGCCTTTTGTTAATCTTCTCAGGCATTTTTTAAGACTATCGTTGATAGTTATCAATTTCGCTTCAGATGTCAGATAAATTATATTATCAGACAATTCATGCAACGATTAAATTGTCGTTTAAGAACTTACACCTATGTTACCTTTTTTATTGTAACATTATTATTTTAGCTTTTCTGTTCTTCTCCAAAGATTGATTTGCTATCCGAAACCACTACTAAGTGCAGGAAGCCTCATCTCATCTATTCCACGCTAGAACTTCAGAAGCAAAACACTAAATGCATACATTAATTTTTTTTTCCATAACCCCTATTTATGAATTTCATTTATAGTTTTTAGCATGAATATATATTCCGGTCCTGCACTGTTTCCTTCTTCTGTAGTGGCCTACATTTTAAGGAGTTTTTGACTTGTATTTTTGTTGTAGTGGGCGTTCTTCGAATTTTATAATGTGCTGGGGCACACATTAGTTTTGAAATTTAAACTAAACCTAAAAAAAAAAAAACTTATTCCCTAAATTCGTGCGCTGGCACGTCGTTTCTGAGTTTTTATCAGGTTCGTTGCCAACGCACCGGTGGGGGCGCTGGTGTAAGGATCCTGAACAGTGGATTTCTTTGCTGCTGTAGGGAGTCGAAAAACTTTATGTGCCTGCGTTGGATGAGCTCAGGCACAGTGGGTAGTTCGAAGAGCTCGTATAGATGATCTGTCTTCATCTTCTTCAGCGATGTTGGCCGGACAATCTTCGGCAACTCTGTATCCTGGAAGCGTTGTAGATGGCGCTGTGTCACTTCTCTGAGATGGGTGAAGAGTGGAGCACGATATAGAAGTGCTGGGCATTTTGAGCATACATTAAAATAAAAGATCGTGAAATAGAGTTTACCGAGTTTTTCAATTGTATCGAGAGTACGTTTTCGGATTCGTTTCGCAATTTATTCTTAGATTTAATTGTTATTTTATTATTATTACGCAATGGATTACTAATGCTAAATTAATGCAATGATATCTCAAAAGGTTGACGGACAGGAACTAGTACGGTTTCTGATTCTTTAACTTATATTGTTCTTGGAAGGCATCGTGATCTTCACTTCAATCGCATGATTTGTCCTTCCACTGATTAAAGAATCAGAAACCGTACTAGTTCCTGTCCGTCAACCTTTTGAGATATCATTGCATTAATTTAGCATTGTGTTTGACAATTAAATATAGGAATATATTGCGAAACGAATCCGAAAACGTACTCTCGATACAATTGAAAAAACTCGGTAAACCTAAAACGTAGCAAGATCAACTAGAATTGAATTTTATCAAGTGGAGATAAAAATATCCTTAAATTTTACTGTTTAATATTCAAGACATTCAAAACAGGTATCGCACTCTACACCCTCAAACACAACGCCTCTCCGACGGTCACCACGGGCGTATTTACTTTATTTGGTCCATATTTAATATTTTAGCAAGTTATTTTTCCATGTGACAACCATTAAACTTATGAATTTGTATTCAATAAACTTGTCCAAGAAAAGCACAATATTAAGTTCCAGTCAGCAATATGCTTGAGGAGATCATTAGTGGATTCCCTCGTTCCCAAATATATCAAAAACAAAAGTTTATTGTGGAACTATTAAACTTTAAAATAAAAATCTGATTTTCATAATTCAAAATGAAATAATATTCACATTATAAAATAATTAAGTAAAATGATTACAAGAATTAAGGATAGTTTATAGTTTTCCCTTCAAGCTTTCGTAAACAAGTGTGTTCTAAATGTTTGAATATGGTAGATCAAGCTGGTCTATCTTTAAACAATACTGCTTTCATCAGAACTATTAATAAAATCAGTATACTTTTTCCCTTATATATTTAAAATGTATCTATGCTTTTTTATAAGAAATTTGATTAATATTTAATTTTTTTTTTAGATTTTTATCATAATTTTTATGTTATCATGATGAATGTTTAAGTCTTTAAAGATATCAGTTGTCTCCCATCTCCCTTTTTTTAATTCGATATCAGTTCAGAATGATAACATACTCTTCCTATTATGCATACATATATTTATATATTACTTAAACTCTGACGTGTAGCTGTAGTGACCGAATGGCAAGGCATGCAGAGACTGCTGGCGGGATGCCAAGATGTCGGACACGAGCTGAAAAAAAATCTATTTCTAACATTACTAGATTTGAATCTAAGTAGCTACTCTGCAACTGACACTGCAATCATTATGCTACGTTATATTTTAATGCGGGACCGTTCTTAAGACTTGTATTTATCTATGTTCTTGAGTTTAATTTTCAATTTGTCTTATTTTGGATTTCGGTTATTATTTCACTAATTTAATAGTTGCTTTCTAATTACTTGCCATTATTCATTTTCCAAATGGATTTATGTGCTTTCAATTAAAACATTTATTATAACCGCGATATATTGTTAAAAATTGTTAAAGAATTATTCTAACAATGTCCAATAATTTTTTTGTAGGAGTTTCTGTATGCACTTTTTATCATTTTGATATTTCATTTTATTAAAATCATCTCAGTTCAGAAATTTAAACTACAGTTCGTCATGGAGTATGTTAATTTTAATGTATTATTAATACAATTAGTAGTATTGTTAATTTTAATTAAAATATTTGTTACAGTCTTTATGAATATATTTTAATATCATGTGTTAATAACAAGTTGAAACGGTAACTGAGGCTTTAAAATATTTATGGTTTGGAATTTAGCCAGATGATGCAATTTTTAGACAGCTCTCTGACTGTCTAGTATTTCTAGAAATTTATAGCATATAACTACTTGCTAAAACTAAACATTTATTGTAATCTATAGTTATAAATAAATATATCATATTGGCAGATATCAGAAGGAATTGAAGTATTAATAAGCACTATCATCTTTGAAATGGAAGTCTTGCAAAGAAGGTTTAGAAAAATTACAGGGACTTAAAGACTTAGAACTTAAGACTTGAGAGTCGTATGTTACTTGTATATGTTTTTATTATTTGTTAAATATAATAATTTTTAGAATATTTTGATTTGAATCCAGAACAAAAGCTTATTTTTTCTTTCCTTCTCTCTTACTATAATCCTGTGCGAGAGCCGTTTAGACCGAGTCGATCCGTGCTTAACACCTGTCATATGGTTTACACATATTAGTAAAGATCGAAGACAGACTCACCTAGGAATGAAACTGTTCCCCATTAATACTAGGATTCCTCTACGATACCTTTCCAGGAGTTGGGGCCCAGTAATTCATGCTGGCTAAAATCCATAGTCTTTTTGTCATACACTGTGACGGGTATTTCGCGCCATTTACATGTCTCGAACCTCAGGGACAGTTACTGGTGATTTGTGAATGTAAATTGATCGTCAGATTGAGTTGTTAGCCTCAGTCGGCCTCAGCTGGCCCTCAGCTTGTCGCTGATTGTCTCCTGGAATTACTGGAGTGCGTCATGAATAGTGGTCTAAGCTACTCCAAGCGTTGCTCAATGTATCGGAGGCTCCATCCAGCCTTCTCTATTTCTAATAGCAGTCAGTCTATAAAAAGAGAAATATTAAGTGTATGTATTTGTTTTCTATTATTATTTTTTTTTTTGGTAGGTGTGTTCCCTCATTCCCCTATCTTGCCCTGTAGTGGTTACATTTCGATAGTGCAGTGGTGTGAGAGATGTGAAAATAGATGTTAACGTAGTGGGTTTTCATAATTGTACTTATCAATACCAGATCATACCCCTAAAGTCATGTTAGTTTACATTATAACGAAAATTGTTAAGATTAACTTCATAAAACGTTTATCAAAAGAGATCGAACAAGAAATTATAGTTAAACCTACTTTATAATTAGGTATTTAAAAATATTGATAAATATAAATTTATTAATTTCATCTATTGGTTTATATTGTATTAGGGTATTATTTTTATAAATAATATGAAAATATTATACAATAAATAAATATTATATTAGTTGAAACCTCAGGGCACAGCTAGTTAAGAACAGAATGTTATTTAAAATAATAATATCTGGCTCTAATTTTGAGGATTTGAGCTATATATACAAATAACAATTCAACTAACATCCAATTCTGTGTGTACAAATAATTTTGCTTCGGAGGACTACTTGATAAAAAATTATAGCAATCCTCCTATCCTTTGACGGATGGCAAGTAATAAATTGATTATTGTGTATGATATATAAAAAGTTAGTAATTCAGAATATTAAATGCATACCCAGATTAATATTCAACTAAAACAAATAATCAATGTCTATTTGTTAAGTTTTTTGTTTTTTTGTAAACTGAAGTGATATGATCCTGAATGGTTGGAATGTTAATGGGAAGCGCGAGATAGATTAAACTTTGAGGTCGGTTTGTATTAGTGATAGGCAATGTCATTACCTCTTGATGGTATTTGACCAAATTGGAATAAATTTGCATATTCAAGGTAACAAATGAATAAAAAAGATTGTGGTACGAGGGTTGATTTTCGTGTGAATGGTTCGTAACTAGGAAGGGCCTGTTCGATAATCGGATTGAGCGCTGGAGTCGATTTTTTTTTTTATTCAGTTGATTCCCGCCCCTCGTATTAATCAGTTAATAATTACTTTGTCCCCTGCCTGATGTGCTTGTCCTGTTCGTGACTGTTTTTTTGCCGGAATGAGTAACTGAACCGTCAAAGCTCTCAGGACAAAACATTGAGTGTTCACAACGTAATCGGATATTCTTTAGGGCTTTCGAAATCGGATCTGTTCAACTACAAAATGAGAGTTGATCGATGCAATAATGGAGAGTCAGCTGGTTTTCAGAATATGTAGAAACTTTCACTATCTTACCGATAATACGTAATTTGTTGGCAATGATAGTGTTGAGAAAGCCAAAGAACCCGAAATCGATGACGATAATAATATAAAAGACAAAAAAAAAAGTGAAATAAAAAAGAAGATAATTACACAACCGTTCTCTCTCTTTACTTACAGCCATTCACAGAATCCTGTCCGTAAGCAGGCAGATATGTGAATTGAGATCTAACACGATCTTTCTTCCAATTTCTAGGAGAGAGGGGAGTAGAAAAAAATATTCAGAAAATGGCCGAATTAAATTAACTATGTCAGGTTTAATATGCTGTAGCTTGAAGGAACTAACTAGTCTGAATCTATTTCGGCCATTTTCTGAATTTACTTATATTCGAATTATTGAGCCTCATTTCATTAAATTCTTTGTTTTATTAATTGTATATCAATAAGCTAACACTGCTGACGTTTCGGAAGGTCCGTCTATCTTCAGAAATTGAACTCAAATGACAAAGAAAAAAGAATGAAAGGTATTGAAAGTATGCAAAAGAACTATATTAAAAAAAATTAGGCTATAATTTAAAACCTAAAATGAAATTGCTGACGATGTTAATTTATTGATGTGTAGTAAAATAATTACTTTGAAGTAAGTAGGCTAATTAATTTCCGAAATAGAAGAAGCAGAAAATTATATAAATACGTTCGAAGAATAAGCCACTAAGTAGATTAAAAAGAATATAAAGAGGAAAATAATGGTGTAGTAGAGACATTTTTTAGAAATAATTAATTTATATACGTGTTATTTTTCCATTATGTTCAATTTTATCCAGCTTATTAAGTTAGAAAAATAAAAAATAAATTGCTTTTTACCATTTATAAAGGCATTTCGTCATTATAGACAATTGAGAACAGAAATCTCGACCCTTTCCGGAGAATTCTTTAAGAAATCTTGAAACTTCTGAATTGGAATGAAAATTGGGGATGTAAATAAAAGGTCAAGAACTTGTTTGAACTGAACTGCTTTTAGAAACGAAGTTGAGTGGGTCTCTTCAGGGCTAAAAAGGAAGAGAAATGAGAGTGCTTTATGTAAGGAAACCAGCATAAGGTTTAATCAAGAAAGAATAACAAAGGAAATTGGAAATAGAATGAAGGATGTTTAAGGAGGGACAAAAAAATCAGAATGACACGTGTTACAGATGAAATCTGGAGGAGTGGAATATATTTTAAATATTTTATTATAGGTTTATAATTATATTATTACGTTGTTATAGCGATACTTCGAAGTGAGTCCTTCATTCTTTAATGTAAATAAATACCTAAACGATGCGGACAGCGTTTTCCAAATACTGCATACATCATGAGGGCTAAAATGGTTCATCATGATAAGGATAATACCTGAATTGACGCAAAGTCTATGTCATTAACTACTGTTAAAGTAGCTTTAGGCTATGTTTCGAATCTTACAATATTGGTTTGATTATATTTGTCACTTTTTTTACTTTTCGTTATCATCATTTAAAATGAATAACATTTAAAGAATTTGATATCTCGGTATGCATGCTGGATTTTGGTATGTTGCCCTTTGAAATCACACTAGACCTGCAGCTTTCATAATTGTGATTGCTATGATTTCATAATTGTGTGTTAGTAATCATTGCTATGATTTCGTAATTGTGTGTTACTAATACCAACTAAACAATTGTTTTCAATATATTTTTTCATATTTTTCACACAGTAGTTTTTTTCAAAATTTCTAAAATAGCCGTATTTCATCATGTTTTGGATTACGAAAATTTAAAACAGATGGTGCTGGAGGGAAGGTCGATAGCTAATTTTAAAGGAAAGAAATGATTTTTTTAAAACACCATCTTACAATAAAAACAAATGTTCTTTTCGGTTTATATTGGGTAGGTCCATGACAAATTTCGGTTTAGAGAAATAATGGGATCATGAGTAAATAAAATCTAGATGTTAAATATGTGCTGTATAATTTATCATATAACTAGAAACAATAATTTAGAGTTCAAATTTTGTCTATTCTTAGATAAAACATTATAAGCTGAAGCTCATATATAACCTTTTTATCAAACATAAATTTGAGAACAAAACCTGTTGTATTCTCACAGGCCTATTCATGGTTAAAACATTTACTAAACAATATAAAGCCATTATTTTACTAAAATGTGTAGTTTATTATTGTAAAATTGGCAAAAGATATTGCTTTTGGGAGGAATTATGTAACATGACAATTTCTATTCAAGTATCATCTTATAGAAAAATAATCATAATTAAGTTTCGGGGCCGCCTATAGCTCAGTGGTTAAGACACTTACCAATTTGATGTCTATTGGCGGTGCCGATTCGAATCCGGACTTTTTTCATTGAGTGGTGGTCCCACAAAATGAAGAACTTTGACCCCCAACCATGGTTAGGCATTATAGGACTCCAATGGGAGTCTTGGCCGAAAAAAAAAAAATAATAATAATTAAGTTCTTGCCGTAGACAACAATGAAAGATGAGGTCATCAGATCTGTTTAAAAAAATGATCCTAGAGCAAAGTGAAAACTGTAAATGATTGAAATTAAAAAAATAAAATAAATTTTCTGTAAATAATAATAATAATGAATAAAATATGTCATTCCTTTTTTGTTTTAAGAGTAATATCTTTTTTCATTTATAATATAATCGGTTATATATTTTAGTGAGATGATGTGCTTCATATTATTTAATTAGTCTTTTAACCAAGAATAGGTAAAATTTGAATTAGAATTAGATCAGACTGTGAGAGTATTTTCGTGGGGGAAGGAGTATTTTTGAGAGAGGTTTCTACTCAAATTTATGTTCCAAAAAAAACTTTTACTTCTTTTATGTTTAGTTAAAAAATGAAGAAGTTATGTATTATTATTTATTAATAATAATTTTATTTTTTGTTCAATCATAATTTTTTATATTCAATGTTGGAGTTTTACACCTGTGGTATGTGTTTTCCGGAACATAGTTATAAGAAAAAAGAAATTGGTAGATACTGTTTCATTACATTTGTTAATAACCTGTAATTTACTTTTGTTATATCTCCAGGATAAAATTTCCTTATTAATTAAGCTATTTGGTATACCGCTTCAAGACTAGTATTGCAAGTTCGTCTTAAATCTTCAATAGTAACCAGCAATATTTTACTTGGAATAATACATTTTGTTTACGAACTGATATCAAATATGTTTTACGACTTATTGGGCTACAGTAAGTGACCTTTGCCTAATATATACCCTGACGCACGCATAATACAGGGACCCTTGCCAAGCTTGTCGGCAAAAACATTTGCCCTTGCGAATCTTTAGGCGAAAACCGGTTAGCTATCACCATTTGTTCACTTAAATATCAGAATTTTTTTGATTAAAAATGGATTAATATTTCACAAAAGCAAATCAAACTAAACTAAGAATTTTATATATAACAAAACCCGATGATGATTCGTTTACTAGAAAACATTGTAATTTTGATAATAAGAGTTATTAATCGTTTTAGTTCATTTAAAGTGTCGTTTTACGGCATCTTATAAAATGCAAAATGTTACTAACTTCCTTATTTTTTTTTTTTTTAATAATTATTTCAAATTAAGATCAAGTATTATAAACTAATAAAAAAAAACTTTCAAACATATTTATAAATAAACAAAAAATGTCTACCGAGAAGAGAAGAGATGTACAGCTAAACAAGTTAACGGAGAACCTTGTAGCCAGAGCTTAGACAAAAGGTTACTCTGGAAGAATCCACCTCTCCATAAAGAGACAGCTGTCTTATAATACTGCTACATTTTGAATGTTTGTTTGTCTTTAATCTTTCAATAGCATTTATTAATTCGTAACTCGATTTTTATTTCAAACAAACAAAAAAAAAAGGTGAAAAATCATATCTTTGTTTTCTCAAATTGTCATGTTAAAGATGAGTACCTGGCTAATATAAATTAGGCATTAACAGGGAATAACATGAGCTTGTAACACTAGGTGTTAGGAACAAACATATCCTTAAAAAGGTTAAACAAACAAATCCTTAAAGAGTTCACCGACTGGTGAAAATACTGTATGTAGACTGAAATGTAGGTGGGTGGATTGCGTCAAGACTTATGATAATCAAATGCGGAAATATTATTGAATACAAAACATTTATACCTAACGGGGTTGATATCTTAAGTTGTGGTTGTGACCACTACATAGGTCTTCTTCAGCATTTCCAGTTATACTTCTGAGATATATTTCACTGATGTATCTGATATTTCTGCAGTTTGAAAACAAATGCTGAAATTAAATAAATTTTCAATAGTGATTAGAAATTTTCTGTGGGTTTATCCTGACTTCATTGACATTTTAATGCATTCAGTATTATAAGTACTATTTTCAATAGTTTATAGGTTTAAA
>NW_027110569.1:771493-777604 GCF_000696795.3 Halyomorpha halys
ATATCAATTTATTGTAACTGTAATTTATTATAAGGGTCTGGTTAAATTAAATTTCTGGAACAATATATATGCAAATATAAGGATATATACATATATATCCTTTCCTGTCTGTTTCACTACATTATTCCAAATCGATTTACGTGCTAAATCGACTCTGCCTTATTTTTTTTAAAAGCGTTAGAGCATAACAGATTTTCTAAAAATAAATCCTCTCATCAAAGGCTGCTTTGGGCGTGTTAAAAAAATTTTTTTTACACCTTGGCCGTCGTCCAAAACTCATAAATATCTGAAATAGGAGATGGAAAATCTGTCTTCGTCTTTTCCCGGCTCTTGTAGAATTTTTTTCTACTTCGATCTCCCAAAGTATTCTTCGGAGAATGCACGGTCATGTATAAGCAAAGCGAGTATAAACTTCATTACCTAAGTTACAACAGTGGAAAACCAACTTCGCATTTGGGAGAGAGAGGTCGGCGTAGAGTAGGGTTTAATTTTAATATATGGTGGCCAAATGAATAGGGTCCCTGTCTGCTGAGGAAGCTCATAAATTCAACGATACTGAACCGTGGGGGTACGCATATAATACGGCTAATGTTACTCTTGGTTCGGGGTCTCGGTTTGTTCTTCCATTTATAGTTATATGTTTTAAAATTTGTAACATAAAAGTAGCAGTTTCTAATAAATTAGCTATTATATCATATACGTTTTAATACATAGACAAGTTAAATCTTCTGAACTCTATAATACCTGAATTAAATGAAATTCTAGGTGCATATTGGAAGATTAATTCTTGACCTTGTAATAGATTATAGGAAGATAGTCCGAGTTGCGGTTAAGAAAGGTACAAAATGGTAAAAAACTATTTTTTAGTAGCCAACGCTACGTCCCACTTTAAATGAGAACAACATACAAACATTGTAAAATATGATGAAAGAAAGAGGAACCCAGTAATCTAAACAAAAAATATAAATATAAATACCTGTTGAAAGTAGGTTCTGTTTGAAGTTTGCAAATGTAAATGAAAGAAAGAAGTGGTTAATACAAGTTTTAAATTTAAGAAAGAGTTATATAGAAGAAGTTATAGATGGGACAAAGGCAATTAGCCGGCATTTTTAAGAATTTTAAAAGAGAAAATGACAACAAAGTAAAGGTATCCTTGAAAATGACCTAAGTGGTCGAAACGTTGGAAGTTTTTGAAAAGAATAAAGTTGAGAAAAAAGGATCAAATTTATTTTTAAATAAACTAAACCACTCTCAAACAAGAATATATTAATAAAAATTAATCTAAAAAATATAAATATAAATAAATAGAATGCTACTTAATAACAAGTAAAGTAATGAGTGATAGAATTGCTAAGGTAAAACTTTTTTATTTATTTAATGTAATTTACAACTGTACAAATAATAAAGACAATAAGTAAATGTGTGGAATGTTTCATTTACACTTGGTGGTACTTCAAGCATTAATTTATATTAGAAGTTCCTGTGGCCATCTTCTTTTCCGACGCCTCGGAGGATTATGAGGGATTGTTAAGGATGAGAGATTAAGAACTAATGGGTAAAAAGTTTGGAATAAAAAGACGCATATCTGTTTTGAGCCAAATCTGCAACGAATGGGATGTTAAGGTCTTTGTGGATGAGTTTATTTTCAACGTAATAAGGAGCATCTAGGATTTTACGTAGGATTTTGGATTGTAAGAATTGGATACGGGAGGAGTTTGATGGCTTGGTAGAGTCCCAGAGCTCAATTCCATATGTCCAAATTGGTCTGATTATCGTTGTGTATAATAATTGTTTGTTGTGAATGGGAAGTTAGGAGCGTTAATGTAAAACTTGAAGTAGTAACAAATATAGTAGAATCAAAATAGGGGTAGTGAAGTACATAAGATATACTCGTAAGGCGCGATAACTGATCAGGGGGATAGGTGGACATATAAGTAAGTAAAGGTATCAAAAGAAATAATCATGAAAACCTGAAGATTTTTGAGTGAGGCAGGTGATGAGATAATGTTAGTGAGAGTAGTAGACAATGGTGGTGATGTTAGATGATGGTGCTACAGTTTACTATATTCATAAAATCCAACATATAAAATTATAATAAGTTAATACTTAGAAGAGCGATTAGAGGGGATGAAACCAATTGCGTAAGATAAATAAAACGTTGTAAGAATACATAAACAAGAAAAAGAAAATTAAATTATATGTAGTCTATTGATAAAATAATTAAATATGAGGAAAATCCATGAACTATGAGAAAACTAACGATACCGTACACTAAAAATTATTAAAACTAATATATGGATCATCCAATGGTATTAATATATTTTATACGCAGAGAAGCAGAGGAGATGTATTAATGAGGACAGACGGATGTGTCCACAGACGGAATGTGATATAATGTAGAAAAGATATATGAATTATACTATATAAAATTGTTTTATTTCTAAAACTACTAATCTTCTATTGCCTAGATAAAACATACACTATTGTCAACAATGCTTGTTGGAACTTCATCTTAATCGTCAGCGAGCATTGAATTAAATGAAAAGAAAAATAAATTGTTCTCTACATTAAGGACAGTATTCACTATTGAGAGTCGTACAATGTATTACCCTAATCTTCCTAGAATCGTGGCTTGCGACCACCAGAGTGATGCTACTTGCACTATAAGTCTGTACTATAAGTGTTGTACTTCGAGTTTTTAAGCCGTTATTTTTTAGTATCATGAAATTTAGTAAGTAATACAAACATTTCAAAAGCCCACGAAGGAATTCTATTGAGATCAATTCAATATTTTATCGCCATTTTAATTTTACAGAAGTTGTGAATGATTTTTATTTACGTAGGTAATATAATATATTCCAGTTACTGCTGTTTAATTCGTCTGTTGGTTATTATAAATAAACATATAAATACATTTAATTTGAGAAATTTTGATCTTGAATAAATTAAGGTTAATTAATTAAATAAACTTTACCTATACGTTTAATAAAGAAATAAGGTGAAGTTGAGGGATTATATTGACAAAGGAGCGGTAAGAGAGAGAGAGGAGTGATGTAAGGTGGACGCGGCATAGACTGGAGGAGGGAGTTGAGGTTGAGGACAAACCCCGGCAGATAAAGCTGATACTGGAGCGGGATTAATGTAAGTTACTTGAAGCCTTAAGCTATTAATTACGGGCCTCCGTTGTGAGGGTTAGTGCAAACTTTAGTCTCTCCATCAGATTGCTTGACAAATGTTCCCTAGGATGGACGTTCGCTTGGATCTTTTCCGCACCAAGCGGCGGTCTACGCCAAATGGCATTTCACTCCATTTATTTTGCCAACGTTCATTTATGTCAACAAAAAAAATTAGTCCACATTATTTTATGTCCCGATGATTTATTGAATATCTATGGTTTAATGCTTCCATAACCGATTGGGATTATGTTAAAATAAATAATTTTTTACCAATTTTTTTTTTTTTTTTGTGTTTCTTAACACTATTCATTGATTCTCCATCGAAATAAATAGATTATAATATACTAGGATAATTACATAAAGTAATTATGAGCATTCGATGTAGGTATCTTAATCACCATTTTATTACTGAGTGAATGACCATTGTGCGATGGAGGATAGTTCTATATCAGAGTAACAACAGAAGCAAGCTAGTACTAAGCCAACAAAAAAAATTTTTTTTTGTACATATTCTGCCTTTTTTAAAATTTGCGTTGTACATTTTTAAGAGCCATATGGAGTTTCTCACAAGATAATGCAAGTTTAATTTATTCAAAACCTAATAAATTAAAGCTTATCTCTGTTATTCATGAATATGGTTACTGTTAGGTAAATTTCAACTTAAGCTTGGTTAGCTAGAGATTTCTATATTTTTACCAGTACCATTCATTGTATGGGAAGTAATATATAAATTTAAGAGTTTAAGTAATTATTGTTATTTGGAATTGGGTCTGTTAAGGACAACCTATGGTTCTACAGGCCTTTCTGGACTTTGGCCTTCGAAATTATCCTTGAAAACTCAATATTCCTCAATATTCCTCCATATTCCTACTCCTTACTGGCGCAGGTCTACTCCACGTCAACAAGGCAGGCCTTCCTTCTTGGTTGGCGATCCTGTGACATAATTTCCTCATGGCCAAGCCATCGTATTCTGGGTATCTTTGTAAATACTGCTTTCGGATTGACCATGTAACTCCATGAAATCCCAATGTTTATTCGATCGCCATTGTCCTGACTCTCTTATTCGCCCGTATATCATGCTAAGGACCTTCCTTTCCTATACCTTGATATTGTATTAATTTTATTGGATCAGGACCCTCGTGTCACTACCATATGTTAATACGGCCCTGATGTCCGATATCTTATGTGCTTAACTTTGCGGGAGAGATATCGTAGCACCTATTACCAGCCGACTACCGTACCTTTATTTCATCTTTCATGTTGTTTTTCTATTTGATATTGGATTGCTGATATTTGAAGTTATCTACACTGTCGAAAACCTGGTAACACGCAGCAACGTACGGGCTGTTTTGCTCTTCACCCCTGGAGGATCTCATATATTTGGTCTTGTCTACATTTTTACTAGACCAAGCCTATTCGAAGTATCCTGATACTCTAGGAAAGCTGGAGACAATCATGTTAGTTTTCTGCCGGTGATGACAACATCATCTATATAGGTTTATCATCTCACTGTGGTGCAGGTTCGACTTCAATCATATGTAAAAGCAACTGAACTCCAATTCCTATGTGGAAAAAAAGTCTCTTCGTTTTTAATTTGTATTGGCGTGATGTAATGATGGGAAAGTCTAATCTTGCGGATTTTTGGATTTAAAAAAACTGTAAGTATGTAAAAACAGTTTCCAATATATATACGAGTATATGTCCAACTGTCTAATTTTTGGTTTAGATTAACTTCGGTTTGTTTTTTTTTTTTATTATATTAATAATTAATCGAATTTTGAATAACATTTTATAATCATAACCATCGGTCTTTTCATGAAATTCACATCTTTGTCACTATAATTCTCGAGATAGTATTTAAAGCTCAATACCTGGGATGGGCCTGGTTTAAGGGAAAGCCTACCAGCCAATGAACATATTTTATCATAACACAAATATCCTATTTGCCGTATCGGGAAGCCGGTAACGATTTCATTGGTGCTCACGTGACCGATCCCTCCGAGGGCCCCATTTGAATATGAAATGGTAATTGCCCCGGCTGGCTAAAGTGGGATTATACTCATGATATCCCGATTGAGGCCATCTCCAGCCTCCAGCAGATAACTTGGATAAATCCAGAGGACGTGACTGGAATGGGCCGATATGAGCCGGGTCCCTCCGATTCTTAGCTGGCGCTATGATAATTGTCTCCTATCCGTGTGTGATATAATGGAGCCCAAATTCAATTTCGTAACTTTGTGGCAATATTGAGTTTGAATTTCAATTCGTAAGTGCTATTGCGCTACCCCTCTCATTATAATTATACACTATATATATACTATATGTTCATAGCTGAACTATATTCCATTACACTTTCTGTTGCATTAGAAGATTAATTACTACTTATGCTTTTTAGTTATCCTTACGTTAAAGTGGTTCGAAAAGCTTTCAGACTATGCGGTTAAAGTCTAGTTTAAGTCTAGTACACACATTCATATACTATGGCCCCTGTTGACACTCTATAAAGTATGTAGCTAGGCACAGTAGTGCACTATGAACACCAAATTACTTTGTATATTTTTAATTATATCCAATTTCAATAATGTTATTATTAAATTCGATATAAAGTATATTACTTAATTAATTATTATGGGTAAAACGTAGTCTTATAATGCCATACTAAAATAAAAACGCTTCAATCTGGGACTACATCCTTGAAAATTACATATATTTGTCAAATTCCGACGTGTGCACTTCGGCCATTTAGGGCCTATTATACGCTGTCCTTTACTCTGTTCAAAACAGATGAGTATGCAAATTTGGATATCGTTATATTGATAAGATAAATCAAACATGAATAAGATAAATAAATCAGGACATAAATACATTGTCTATAATGAAGATATATAGGTCGGCAACAAAAAATAAATTATTTTTGTATTTATATTTTATCTAT
>NW_027110569.1:777713-793801 GCF_000696795.3 Halyomorpha halys
TATATATATATATAAAAGTTAAGTGTTATCGGATTTGAAAACTAAAAAAAAAAGTAATAAAGAAGAAATAATGACACTCCCAGTTGCAACTGAAACACTGCTTTATTCATCTCAGTGCTCCTCTATATATCATTCAATCAAGCTGATCGCCTTAGTCAGTTGATATCGAAGTAACAACTGACTCAGGCCATAATTTATGTACATACACACAGTTTGTATCCATATGCAAGCATGTACATATTTGTATATCTAAGAGTGTGCATGAGTTAAAACTTGTAGTATATTAGTATACATTATACAGAATTTCATATTATTATAATTGCCATTTTATTATGAAATGATTAAATTAACCTTCGAATACATACACTTGGTATACTGACAAAGCCTCTTTAAATTATAGTTCTGTACCTCCGTTGCGTAACATTGTACCTTGTTACCCATTTCCATAAACAACCCTACGACACGGAACTTCCAGAATTCCATGTCAGTCGTTTGTTCAGATGTAGTAAATACTGCTAAGTATACTACTAAGTATACCGCTAAGTAACGGATCTGTTTGACAAGAAAAAGTTGGGTATTATTAAAGGATACTGTAGGGCAGGAGGTAAGGGGTTTGTGCCGAAGGGTAAATGTGATCTGGTGGGATTTATTGGAATTTATTTCGAATCTTCAGTTTTAGCACTATTCTTCTAGGGTGGTGTGGATTGGAGAGTTTGGGATACAATGGATGGATCATTGTTCATTGACAATAGACACGTGTCATCGGCATACGTGGTGAGAATAGTGTTAGAATGGGTTGGGATGTCAGCTGTAAAAACTGTATTAAGGATAGGACCAAGGATACTGCCCTGAGATACACCAGCAGACTGAGGAGATAGAGATGAATAAGCGCTGTTGAAATTAATTTTTAAACGAAAAAAAAATTACTGCTGAGTCCGCAATGAGAAGTGTAGAACATATCTGGAAGTTTTTAAAATATAAGTTTATCGACTATAAATATATAAATATTATATGCGTTTTAGTATATTTCTTCGAAAATATTTTTCCCTTTTTGCTTTTAATACAGTTTATTATATTCCTCCAAAATGAAAAATAAATTAATTTAGTTCACTGACTGTCCCTTTGTAAATTAGCTAAAGATGAAAATTTGAGATAAGAAGGTCTTTCATATGAAAAGCAATTTCGAGAATAAGTATGGTCTAGAAGGATTGTGAAATGAACCCAAGGAGTAATTGCGTATTCTCTTTTGTTATCTTTCAATTTATTACTATTTTTTTTTTGTAGCTTATAATTAACTTTTTTCTTAATTAAATTTTTATGGTTACTCAAATTGCATTGCCGATGTGTTTATATGTCAGTGATTAATGTAAAATTTTTGTTGGGTATATATTAGTTATAATCAAAATTATTGATTCAATGAAATATGTCATTATTTTCATTTTAAAATCCTATGAAATAAAATATTTATTGATACAAGATGGATTAAACTCTCCAGAAACGTCGAAATAAGTTTCAATGATTTTCTAGGTAAAAACGACATAAACACTTTCCAAAAGAAACGTAACATACCGTATTGCGAAGACTCTGCTCAATTAGCAAAAAATTGTTTTACTTTTTTTTTTTAATTAAACTTTATTTGGAAAACATTTTTTTTTTTCTTCTAAGTAATCGAAAAATAAGTCTTGAACAGACTCAAAATTTGTATTAACCGGTGTAATAGGTTCCGTAACTTAGTCATGGATGTATCTTACTGGATCATAATTAATAAATAAATTATAGAATGTCTTAAAATGTTAATTACTTATTTCTTAAAAACAACAGGTCAGTCATGTAAGAATATTCAAGTAGCCACCTGAATTAGAAGAGCAGTATAGTTGAAAAATCCGGCAACTGATTTGATAGGCCATTTTTATTTAAGGGTATTTGAGTCTAAGATTTATTTTTATGAATAACTCTAATAGTAATATTAAGTTATATCTGATATTGATTAAATTAATGATAACAAATGAAGATTTATTAAATAGATTGGACTGAGACAGATGGATATAGCCCCCTCAGCGACAAGGAATGCAAATGTAGTATTGCCATTTTAGATAAGATTAATAAGGGTTTAAATGACTACTTCATCTCCAGGCAGCCATTTTAATATTCCGTCCATCGCAGGGTCCCGTCTCAGTATGAAATTAGCAAAGCCGGGTTAATTAGTTTTATCCCAAGGTTCATTATTCCATCTTCCTTAGCCGGTTATCTTCCTTTGAACCTTTTTTTTTAAACGAGATGAGCTTTTGCTTGAAGGGGGTTAGGTAACCTAGATAAGATATAAACATATACACACACAATATATATTATAAGTTACTATGTTAGTATGAGGTGTATGCTAAAAACTACTAACTGTAGTAACTGTGAAAACTATAATACATATGATGCAGCTTGAGTCTCGAATCTGGAATCAATCAAGTTAACTTCGATCTAAATCGTGAAGATAATCCATTAGTTAAAATTTTTAATTAATAAATAAAAACTACTCGGAGTTTGGTCTATTTCCATCTTAATCCTGAAATGTCATAGTTATGTAGCGATTTTATATAACTTTTTTTAATGAGGTGTAGATAGTTGACCGTAGATTAATGCTTGAAGAAGTTTGTCGGGGGGTGCGGTCAGCAAAGAACAACATAAATAAACAAAACTAAATAAATAAATATAGTTTTGATTATTTATGTTGTTCTTTGCTGACCCCACCCCCCGACAAACTTCTTCAAGAATAACTTTTTTTACGTGAATAATAAAAAAAAAAATGACCTTCGAAAAAAGGCTGGTGCTATTTAGAAGTCCGATGAAATCTCAGAATTTGTTTTAGGAAATTAGTTCTATAAAGTAAGTTCGATATTGCTTGACGATCGCACAAGCATTCTACGTCGAAGCTGATGTTTGCCTAGTTATCTACAGGTGACCAACCTATTCTAATCATGGTTTGGGATCAAGTTTTTCAGTTTTTGGGACCGCCACTTAATGAAAAAGTCAACGCCCCAAGCCCGGATTCGAACCGGCACCGCCCGCAGACCCCAGAGCGATAGACTTGCGTCTAATCCCCGAGCTACGGTGCGGCCCTATCACAAGTTTATACTGGAACCTAGAATCGTCATCAATTTTCAACACACATCGTGTGATGACAGTGTCCGCTACGCTCGCAATTTGTTTTTGTTTAATTACAAAGGTCGAAAGTATATCATAGCTTACAATGGAAAGTATACAGAAGCAACATAAATAACAAGTGACAAGATAACCGACAATAACTCGGCCATTTATCCTCGTTGGGCGGTTTGTCTCGAAAAATAGCCGTGGTACTCGGTATCGGTTGCCGTTGTTATGAAAATGATGTTTATCCTCTCGGACGGGCCAATCAATGGTGCGCTTCGCCCCCCCCTCCCCTGGGATGTTTTGTTGGGGGATGAAAATAGATCGGGAAGACGTCAAGATTTCATGAGAGGGTGGCTAATGGAAGAGGACAATAGTCCCAGCTAACTTGTTCGGCAAAAACAGGTCCGCTCTTTTGTAAGCCTTAGTATCTGAAGAAAACAACAATAACATTAACCACTCCTTCATCCCGGCTCTTACAAACAATCGTCGCCACCTCTTCCTCAGCATTCGATTCATTTATCCTGTCATCTTCCTCTCATCTTCTAGGGTTTTGCTCTTAGTCCTGTCCAGTGCAGGATCAGAGGGTTCCTGTTAGATCCCCATAAAGTTAGGTCTGGTCCTAAAGTATCACAAGTGTATTGACAAAAAATATAAGAGAAATCTGCACGATGAATAATGAGAAATTGACAATCAATTAAAAAAACTACCGGTTTTTTATTTTATATTTTTATCGACCTTACATGGCTATTATAAGATTTTTTTAGATAATTGATAAGGTTGGGGTTTAATCTCGTTCTAAAGACACCCCTAACTATTTATAATATTATAATTATTTAATACTTTTAAACACTTATAAATTTAAAAACCATAATAATAATATTAATTGACATATGAAAGAAAATACAAAGAAAACTACCAATGTTATTAGCATTAATAAAGTAAATAACTAACTGGCTTATATTATGAAAAAATAATTTATAAAAATTATTAATAAAATAAATAACCGGCTTATATTATGAAAAAATAATTTATAAAAACATTTATTGATAATAATAAAAAATAAATAATTACTGAGTGTGATAGAATGTATTTTAAGAGTTAAGCCGAGACTATTAAAAGACATTCTTCGAGTGGAAATTGGATTTCCTCGGTTGTAAGCCATTTTTTCCTTTAACTGATGGTAACTTAACTATTAATTAAACCTTGGTAACATTAATAGTTCTCCATTTGAAGGTCTCGTGACAACCTTTTTTGTAGACAGACATCTTGGAGGATTATCTGTAATCGATTGACAAGCAAAGTTAGAAAGTAGAATGTTTGAGTTTAGAAATATACGTACCAAAAGATAAAGTAGATGTTATTATGAATGATTTTATTTGGAATGCAACAAACAGCTTTCAGGTTTAGATAGTTAAGTGGAGCATCAAAGCTCAAACCGTTTTTTTAAAATGTATTTAATATAATAACAAATTGTATTGAGAATTTTGAAACAATTTTTCAAGGTTTGTGTTGTTCATCATCATATATTTATCATAACTATTTACTAATGTATGCGCCAAACAATTTTTTTTTTTATGAAATTTTTAAATTTGTTGTATGGAATAGAAAAAAAAATGTATTCTTCTAAAATATTAGGAATGTCATATGGAATCTGAATATTTTATATTAATTTGTTATTAAAACACTGATTATTTGTTAGAAATAGCCTTTAGAGATTTTCCTTAGCTTAGGTTATTTGTTGACTGGTTCGGAACAATTAAAAATAGTTAGTTAAATTTTATTAATGATTAGAAAAATCGAAAATTCTTTCTAAAAAAAATAATAGTGCTTAATTGGCAAAATGTCCTATATTGGAATGAGAATTTGTATTAGCCATTAAAAGTTCAAATTAGCCATTCTAAGTTCAAAATTAGTCTGTAGCGAAGGGAACAAGGAGTTCAACTACAATCTAATAGAGCGTAGCACCTCGAGCCTCACCGAAACTTTCAAATTTATATATTATTGTATTTTATAAAAACATATTGTTATTTTTACATATTATTAATTTTTGTACTTAATACTTAGCAATGTCGATAAAATAATAAATAAACGATGCCAAAATAACGCACGAAACTACCTCAAGCAGACTTATCTTATAAGATAAGACCGCTTCTCGGTCACAGCCGTATGCTCTAGACCTATAAATAAGGGTCTTAAAGAACCCCTTATAGATCAGAAAAGAACACAGATTCACAGCCTCTATTTGAGATAGTTTCGGTTTATAGTCGATCCTGATTTCTTAATGGTTGTTATTTTTTCTTGACCCTCGAGATGATGTATCTCCCTGCCTACCTGTTATCCCTGCGTAAGCTCCGGCGACTAGCTACCCTCCGGGCTTACATACCTCCTTCGCCTCTGTCGGAATAGTACCCGACAAGACGAAGGTACCTTCCTGCATAACTCTGGAGGTTAGATTCCTCCCTTGTGTTTATCGGAATAGTACCCTGTAGAACGAGTTTACCATCCTCCTAGATATAACGAGTATCACCCTTTAGTCATCTTAGTCCTATCTAGTCATCTTCCTTGTCAACTTCCTTCCCTTCATTAACTGAACTCACATTGTCGAGGCCTTCTGGACAAGCAGAGTAGTCAAGAAAATAACCCACCTCAACAAGTCGTTACTAGAAATGATGAATAATATTTTTATATAGGAATGAAACTGTCTATTACAATTTATTACAAATTAGAAGAAAAAAAATAGAAATTTAGAATCAAAAGGCTGTAAAAAAACCTTTAAGTAATTTAATGTAATTTAAAAAAAAGGGCCTAAATAATGGTTATCTCATCTCCAGATCTGCTGATTTTGCAGTTACCTTAAACAATTAAATTGTCCTAAACATAAGCTGTTTAATATTAAGTTCGAACGGGGTATAAAATATTTAGGACCCTTTAAATAGATTTAACATGTATATACCCAAATATATATACGAGTTTCAAATATTTAGTCCATGTTTCAACTAAATGTTAAATAGCTATTTCTGTTGTATATAATATATATTTGCATACATATATTCATTTTTTTCATAACCTCCTTTATTATTATATTTGGTTAATACATACATATGTTCACAAACACACACACATATATGTATGAAGTACGTTTTTTGTATGTTATGAGAGTATAGAATATATAGTAAGTATTGCTTACTTTAAAATATATAAATCATTAATATTATTATAATTTATCGTTTATTTTTTGTTTCAGGTGAGTGTAGTTTTAACTCAAAAGTTGGCTTAAAATTGGAAACAAGAAATTCATAGGTAAGTTAATATAAAATTAAAAAGTTCGTCAACAATCATTTAATTTTAAGTAGTCGGTTAGAATGTTATATTTTCATTTACACATGTTTATAATATCCTACGTTCTTTTATAGGATCTATAATTACCTCCAGTTAATAAATTAACTTTTTAATAACAAATTTTAATACACAGATCTTGTGAATGTCCATGCATTATTTTTCAATTTTAAAACCACTCAACAACAGCCAATATGAACTGTTAAAAAATTAAATGGAATCTTTTTCTGTATTTCCTTTTGCATCATAATATTCGTGATTTAAAAATATTATACTGCGCTTATTCATCCCTGTTTCCTCAGTCCGCTGGAGTACCTCAGGATAGTATCTATGGTTCTATCCTTTATGCAGTTTTTACAGCTAACATCCCAACCCATCCTAACACTATTCTCACCACGCATGCCGATGACACATACCTATTGGTCAGTGAATAATGATCCTTCCATTGTATCCCAAACTCTCCAATCCCAAATCACCGCCCTTGAAGAATAGTGCCAAAACTGGAGGATTAAAATAAATCCCACAAATTTACCCTTTGTCGTAAACCTACGTCTCACCCCACAGTATCTTTTAATAATTTCCTATTTTTAATAATTCCTAACTGATTCCTGTTGAACAGATCCGTTACTTAGGACTAAATCTGGACCAACGACTGACATGGAATCCTCATAGAAGACTGAAAAGACAGGAAACTGCTCGTCGATTCCGACTATTACAACATTTACTAGACAAACGGTCCAAACTTCCAATCCATTACAAAAGACTCATCTACATGGCTGTTATAAGGCCTATCTGGACATACGGATTTGAGCTATGGGGCTCCACTAGACCATCGAATACCTCTCGAGTCCAATCCTTTCAGTCCAAAATCCTTAATGCTCCTTACTTTGTCACAAATCAAATCATCCATCAGAACCTCAATGTCCCAAATGTTGCCGATTTGGCCAGAGCCAGATACCAATCCTTCCATAATAAACTTCCCAACCACCCAAACCAATTCGTTTCTAACCTGACTTCTCCTTCACAACCTAATAATCCTCCTAGGCGTCTGAAAAGAAGGTGGCCTCGTGATCTTCTCCTGTAGAAATGTTTTTGGAGTTCTATCAATGGGTAGATTTTCCACTTGTTTGTATCATGTCATAATATCACTTACAGCAAATTTACTTGATGTGTATATATGTATACAGTTGTATATAACAATAAATAAATTATTAAAAAAAATATTATATGAGGGAGATTACGGGAGATTTTTAGGATTATGGTCGAGGAAAATAATTAAGAAATTGTTTCAACTATCTATAATTAACCAATGATGGACCCACATTGCATGTCTTCATGCACATAATAGACAATAATCTTTTAATAATAATATATTGTTCATACATTGATGGTCCGTTTGTAAATTAGGAAATGGTCCAGGTTGTGTTTAGGTAAAAAAAATATTTTAAATTATTTATTTTTTTTATGATAACTGTTATATAATGATAAAAATATATTATTATTAAATCTAATTAGTTTATTTCTCATATTTATTATTTATAGGCAGCTTTTCGACGCACTTCAGATCTTAATTAGACATGTTTAAGAAAATGTTCTTAAACAGTAAACAAAGAAATAAAATGGAAAATTTCTTTTTTTATTCAACCTTTACATCCTCTAATGTGAGTCGAAATGTAAGCTATAAATGATAAATATAAGAAAAAAATTGATTATATTTAATAATAATAATGTATTTTAATAACTATATTTAACAATTATATGATAAATAATTTTTAATGATGAGAAAGAAATAATAACAAATATTTTTTTATCTTTTTTACTTGACCGTAATCTGCTGAACCATCTCCTAATTCACATTCGGTCAATTGTGTTAATTATTGTACCTCATGTTATGTTAATTTAAGCTACTATTGGAAAAAAACACAAAGAAAAAAATCTACTGATTGGCTTTGTTTCATAGTGATTATACTTAACTTTATACTAAAGCTCGCTGGCTTGGGGAGGGGAGAGTTACCGATATTACCATACATGATAGAATTGCTTCAAGAGGACGTAGTCCTTTTGTTTCATCCTATTAATGATCTTCACTGTTTCTATAAATAATTCATTCGATGCAAATGCTATTGAATCTTCTGGAGATGTTAAGACCATTTACATAAAGGCCTATATTAGGTTTTCAATGTGGCAATTGCCGAGCTTGCCTTTCTTGGTTTGTTCAATACCCTCTCTTCCAAGGGTCTGGTAATATTGGTCAAATTGAAATTTCTTTTAACAATTTTAATTTTTTACGTCTTTCACAATCAATGATTAATTATTATTTTTTTTTAGTAAGATATATTTTCTTATCTAAATATCTGCTGGCTTTTAATTGTCAAAAAGTACATCGAAGGTATTGTTATTTTCTAACTAGATTACAGAAACCAACCTGCTATGGGATGCCAATTCTAAAGAACCACGCCCAAACGGCGAGATTATCCCTTGATCTGTTGAAAGGTCAGGTAATTTTATAAATACACTGCTACCACAACGAGGGACCTCTGTCACAATCCTCTTAAATAAAAAAATATCATAAATATACGGTACAAATCCTGTTTTAAATTATTCTATTGATAGTTATTTTAGAATAGAAGTGCTCCACTAAATGAAGAGGGGAAAATAAAAATTAATGGTATTTGTAATAGAAACATAAAATAAAAAAATAGAAATTGAATTTACAAAAAAATTTAATTTTTATCACAAATAGGAAGAGAAGAAATAGTATACAATTCTTCTTTTCCTAAACGATTCTTTGATAGTTAATTGTTCAAATTCCGTTACTGCTATGAGTTTATAGTTTGTAATTATACAATTATAACAATAAACTATTTATTCCGGGACAAGTCCCTTTAGATTAACTGGCTTAAAAGAATATATGAACAAAAGGATTAACAAATAATAAACAAAATGAAATCTTATTAAATCACAATGACGTAATTTCTATTATTAGAAATTAACAGACCTTAATGGCCTGAGAATTTTATGTTATACACTTAAACAAACGAGAAAGAAATGCTGTATTGAGAGAGATGTTGCTGAAATGTATTTTGTTGCTATTAATTGGAGAAGAGGATACACTGCATATTCTATTTACTTCAGAACTGTATTTATCAGAACATAACATATGTACTAAGCTTGCTTTTAACTATTTTTTGCAATAAGTATCATTGTCATTATTAAATATGGTAAATATTTTTTCACACTTGTTAATTTTCATTTTCAACTTCACTCTCGTCTGTCCTATATCTCTCAGTTTCACTGTTCCTTCGCAAAGTATTAACTCATCATAAAACCGTTGTTTAAAAAAAAAAATTATCAAATGTTAGATTTTCGCATTAGGACAATAGACGAACAAAATAGGTACGAAAAATTAATAAAATAAGGATCGTGATAAATAAATATAAATTCAGTTAATTTCCGTGCTGCTCCTGATGGATAATGTCCAATATTAATAAATTCAGAATGAATCATTCAATCCTAATATTAATAATTTAAAAATAACTTTAATCAAAGAAAATTTAGAAATAATAATTACTTAATTACATAGTATCATTAATGTATTAACTTATAATATTCAATTTTAAAATAATGAATATATATTTTCGGTTCATTTGGAACTTGATGGGTTGCAATTGGTTGAGTCATAGAATAGGCGGTATTTGAAGGTGGAAAGAGTTTTGGATTGATGGATGAAGTAAGCTATGGAATTTTATTATGCATTCCATAAAGGATATTAGAATTTAAGGATTTCGAGGAGTTATTCGATTACTTTATAAAAAGGAAGGATGCCAGGAAATACTTATGACTAAATGAAGAGTAAAGTTATTTCAACAAAAAGCCTCCCTTTCGAAGATGATTCATCAAATACTTTATTCTCTTCAACAGAGACACCCTCTTATAACATACAATTGTAGTTAATGTAGGGGATAGTATTAGAGTGGTAACTAAGTTCTCGTTTAACTACGGCGATAACGTTTTTATGTTCTTATACCAGGGCAGTAAGAATGACTAATCCTACTGTTTACCAAATCCTAGTCAGCGTTGGGTGGTCTAAGTGGGTGTTCCACGAAATAAAAGGAACAAATTGCAGTCTCTATTTCATTACTGGTTTTAAATATTTACTTGAAATTATAGTGATTGTGTATTAGGTAAAAATTTAATTATTTTAATAGGCCATCCGTTAATAATTGAATTCAACATTTCAAGTAGTTGAATAATTGGTTTATTCGTTGATATATTCTGTGAATAATTTCTACGACTGCTCCGTTTCATGTTGGTTCTCAGACACACCATAATGACTCCTCAGAAATGCGCAATCCAACGCCGTTAACTAATTTCATTGATTCCGTAATAAGTAAGTTTCAAACGAAGGGGAACCCCTTTGATTGCTACAGAGGAGTGGAACTCTATTGAAATTCCTTCGGCTCTTATTAAAATTCTGGAAGGATCCCTAAGACAGATTCTGCCTTCTATCAATGATTACTTTTCAAAGTTATTGAAATCTGAGCGAGACAGACTCGTAGCCTTAGTAACTGCTCCTATAAAGGAAGTAAAGCTAACAAATGTTTTCCATTTTTTGCTTATAAGAAATTATATGCGATATAGATTTTCTCTGCTTGTATTGTTGTATGTTAGAATACATAAAATTGATCAAAATAATAATGTAATAATATTCAGCAGTTTGTACCATTTAGGCGTTAGTATTTCAAAAATATGATTAATGGAATACTAAAACACTGTTATGTACTGTCATCGACCTTTTAAAATAAAAGGTTGTTTAACTTGTGGTGGCAAGATTAACGTCTTCAGCGGCAATAGTTGACGTTTGCAAAGAGAGTGTTTGAAATGGATTTGCCACTGTCGAAATTATTATCAACATTTTTATTTCTTTAGTATATTTATTTTAAAACTATTTTTAATTATAAATCATTTAAAGTTTCATTATTTATATTTGTTTTAGTGGCAAACCCATTTGAAACCTCTCGCCATATGATCAATACAATTAACTATGAAGAACTTGTGTGTTGTTATATAAAAAAAACTGAACGTTTATGTATATAATAATTGTGATTATGTTGTTTTAATTTTCAAGTATGAACGTTGTTGTTTACGATAATAAAGACCTAAAGATTCATCTTTATTATTATATAATAGAAACACACACTAAAAACTTAACATATAAAATAGCTTTTCACAAACTTAAATTAGCCTGTGTATTCACAAATATTGTTAAACATTATGGTATTAATAAAAATCATTTAGAAACAGTATGAGTGTTTTAGTGTGTGAATCGAATAAAAAGAATATACGGATTGATACGATGATACTAATAAAATGAAATATATACAAGAAATATATGAATGAACCAATAATTTCGTTTGAAAAATAAATTGCAGTAACTTGCTTCAAATTAATAGCAAATCGATGTCACCCTTTGTCCCCTTACTAAATACTTTTCCTCTTAAATTTCTCCCTTATAAGAACATTAAATGCAAATAGTAATAATATAGGTGAAAAGAGCAAACGTTTAGCTTTCCAGCGGTTGTAGTAACGTTGGATATGGATAAAATGCAGGTGCGTTATAAACGATGAACAATGGGCTCCGAGAGGAAAAAAAAAATCCTCCATATCATTTAATGTGAAAAATTTATAATTTTTAATTAATTTAAAAACGAATATGATTTTTTTTATTTGTGTTTTTATATTTACAACTGCATAAAAACATACAACAAGCAAATTTGATCATAATGACATAATGATAATGATATGATACAGCGTGTAGAGAAACTACCCAGTGGTAGAACTCTAAAAACATTTTACAATATAAGGTCACGAGGCCATCTTCTTTTCAGGTGCCTCGGAGGATTGCCAGGAATGGAAGAGGAAGCAAGGAATCTTTTTTCTTAAAAAGAAAATATGTTGGCCTAGTTCACTTGAAGCCTCATTATGCTTGTTAATTGTTTTTTGAATATAAAAGCATTTAATTGAATCCGTAATATTTTTTTCTTATTATCCAGAAAGAGACAAGTCGATTGGTATATAATAACTATGAAAAAAGTTATACATCCTGAGCTACGCGCAAAAAAGTGCAAATTTTGTTCTTAACTTTTTTTTTACCGAAGAAATCGGGGTTTCAGTACCTTTCAGGCGACACAATAAATTTGGTGAAAGAGCATGTAAATTAGCAAATATTTATTGTAAACGAACACTGAAACCATTTCTTTTTATTTATAAAGATACATATTTGTCTTTGTTGTATTTATATTGGTAATATTTGTATGGATTTTAGTAATAATAACACGACCTCTGTTGTTTTTAATTTTTTCTTATACATTAAAAAATAATTTAAGACCAGTGTTACTGCTCAATTGATTTTTAAGAAAAGGATTAAGTGAATTAAAGAGTTTTAATCCGCGATATTCCGGGATTTGTAAAACTTGTAATAACGGCGCATTATAAGATCTTATTTAAAAGTTTTACACCTTCTAATTTGTTTTCGTTTCTTAATAGAACTTATAAAACTTTCCAGCATCTTTTCTCAGGTTTTCGGTTATTTTTTATAATAAAACATTTTTTTTTTCTCTCTCTCAGAATAGATTGTAAAAAAAGAAGAAAGTAATCGTAATTTATTAACTTTGATCTCATTTTGCAAGTTGCCCCCTAAAGTGTGGTGATCCATCTATGTCAGAGATAGTATAAGAACAAGTTGGATGGCGCCCCGGCACGCAGCTAATAAAAAAAATTACTAGTAATAAATTCAGAAAATTCAAATAAGTATTTATTTTATATCCAGAATACCGTAAATATACATTTACAATACGCTTATTATTTTTAAAAGTCCAGATTAGGGATATTTTAGGTTAAAGACATTTAGTTTATGACATATTCTAATTTTTTTGTCGAAAGAATTTTTTTTTTTTATGTTTACTTTGATTCTTGAGTTGCCATTACCAGTATAATTTCACTACACACACTTCTTATTCTTATATGTTTAGTGATACATTAATCTCGGTTTAATGAACAGTTCCACTTGATTCCTGCAGGTTTTCTCCAATGACTGTCTGTGGCAAAGGAAGCGGTAGACGTCAGTCCCCAAATAGAAACGTTAATATTCATTATAACTTTATAACCATCCACACCAACTGGTTTCAATCTTATGGTCTTATTTTACTCCAAAGTATCAGACAAAACAGCGTAGGAACCTTCTTAGGATAATTTAAATATCGCTCAAGATGTATAATAAATAAATATTAAAAAAAAAAATTATGATTTTGAACATAACTTTTTTTTCGTGACCACGTAATTAATGTAAGGAAAAGAAAGAATAATTGCTGTTATACTTTTTTCGGTGTTTTAATTTAATTAATTTTTTAAATCTCAAATCTTAAAATTTCTAAGAGTTAATATATACTTGTAAAATCTTATTTTGTAAATAGTAAATTATATTTAAAATAACTAGTAATTGATTTCAACTTATTTATTTTAATTTTCTTCATCATTTTAAACCTGTAGATTTTACAGTATTTTGTTTGTAAAATAATTTACTAGATAATGGACAAACTGCCCAAAATGTGATTCAAATGATGAAGTACATAAGGTTTAGTTCTTCCAGAATAAATTTAAAAAAAAGTTTGAATTTAATATGAGGAATGGTATGACACTCCCTAGGAAACCTTGCCCTCGATGGATATGTGGCATTGTACAGGATCTTCAACAATTCCAGGTCTCTATTCCTTATTCCAGAATTAGAGATATATGGTTAAGAGGCATTTTATACACCCGCCATGCCAAAAGAGGACATCTTAATTAGTTGTGAAACAACAGAAAGGTATGCTGCAATAATGGTATAGGTCCATTTTTGAACATTTTTCAGTTTGATATTTGATAATTTCAAGTAAAAACAAATTTCTCTGTCTAATGATGCAAAAGTGCACAGCTCCGGTAATTAGTTCCAACATGGGAGTACTTCTAGTTGGCTTGA
Organism: Halyomorpha halys; assembly: GCF_000696795.3. Taxonomy (NCBI): domain Eukaryota; kingdom Metazoa; phylum Arthropoda; class Insecta; order Hemiptera; family Pentatomidae; genus Halyomorpha; species Halyomorpha halys. Next base: position 792,205 of record NW_027110569.1, read on the forward strand.
TGGTACAAGAAGTATGTATCCCCCCGCCCAGACGACACCAATCTATTACAACAATCTTCAATATTTAACAAACTGATCAAGATCAGGAACAGAAACAGTACGTCGGTACAAGGGATGCCGAGCTCCAGTATGAATATTATTTTCTGTTTTTTTTTTTTTATGGTATGCTACTTTGTAACTGGGCATATCATTTCTTTTATTAATAATTAAAGATTTTTTTAGCATTTAACTCTAGGTTTATTTCTTAAATTTTATGTTGTTTTTTTTTCTTTTTTTAGTGTTGTTGCTATACACCGATAGATCTTATGTTTTAAGCTTCCTCATCTACTTTGAAAAGAGGAGAGCAGGATCCAGATGTGATTTCTGAATACCAGTATATATATTTAATAAAAAAGAAAAATCTGGTGCGCATCACACAATTTTCATTTTCTATAAAAATCTATTTTATGGCTTCTCTAGATGAAAATTACGAATATAAAGAGACAACAAAGATGTGTATAAATCAATGGGATTGGATAAGACCAGATGGTCTCGGCTTTTTCCGATTAGAATTCCTGTCTCGATATTTTCTTTTATCTCCTTTAATTATTTATCAAACTCTTTACTACTTTGCATTAATTTATTATGTATTATTGTCAACAATAGGAACTGGTTATTTAATTGAAATAAATAGAATTATAGGTATTTTAGGGGACGATGTTTTGAAAATTCGGTATTTGAGACCTGTTAGACATCTTAAATGAGTGTAATACCTATCTTATATTAAAGAACAGTTTATTGTACATCGATTTACCGATTTTAATATAAATCGTTAAAATTTTTTTTAAGATAATCCTATAAAATCATACATAAAGACCTTAATGTTCCCTATGTAATCGATCTAGGCCGAACCAGATATAAATTTCCAACACATACCAAAAGGCTGATCTACATGACTGTAATAAGGCCAATCTGGACATATGGAGTTGATTCGAACTAAACCTTCGAATTCCACTCGTATTCAATCCTTACAATCCAAAATCCTTCGTAAAATCCTCAATGCTCCTTAATTTGTCACAAATAAAATCATACATAAAGACCTTAATGTTCCCTATGTAACCGATCTAGCCCGAACCAGATATCACTGCTCTCATTATAAACTCTCTAACCACTCAAATCCCTTAGTTTCTAATCTTGCATCCTCTTCCATTTCTGACAATCCTCCGGGGCGCCTGAAAAGAAGATGGCCACGAAACCAGCTAATGTAAAATGTCATTAGAGTGCTGCCAATGGGTAGTTTCTTTACACGCCTGTAACACTCCAATTTAACCGAGCTCAGATTCACTTAATATATTATAATGTACAGTTGTAAATAGCAATAAATAAATATAAAAAAAAAAGATAATCCTAAAAAAAATGTGAAATCGATTCTACCAGGGCATTCAAAAAGTCCTGTCGTTTTTCGTTTGTTCGTTGTTTATTTTGATTCTAGAGTGTTTGCTAATTAATTCCGTTCAATACAACTTTTATCCATGTAAACACAAATGTTTATACTTTATGAATAGGAGGCTAAGGAGGATTAATTTAATGCAGTCACCATCCAACTGTCTAGTTAAAA
>NW_027110569.1:794821-810663 GCF_000696795.3 Halyomorpha halys
CCAAAAAAACGACAGGACTTTTTGAATGACCTGGTATAAAGTAGCACTTCTGGTTAATCGATAATAACGAAAACATACCTGGCATTCACATGCTTTAAATATGCAATTTCATCTTCGTACAACTTTATGTATTTGAGATAAGCTGTCCTCACACACATACAGACCATTTTGTGAGATCTTATTATCCGGGTATCTCAAAAGGTGTATTTTCGTTGAAAAATTGAATTCGATATTTTGTGCGATCGCAGTATGTACATTCCATATATCGGTAAATGAAAGAAAAAAAAATGGATATCTTAAAAACTGAATGTAGACTTTTTTTTAATTTACAAAATATTTGCAGAACATTTCCTTATAAGTTATGTAAAAAGTTTTGTAAGGTAAAAATACTTTTTAATTAAGAACATTATAATTCTTAAAAGGTCGTTTATAATTTTTGAATCTCTTATATTTAAATATATTTATTTCACTCATTTAATTCAACTTCATACAAAGTTGCCCTTGAAAAGCTATGATTTATGAGATGATAGTAGTACTAAGTTGGGCTAGATTTAGAGCCCGTCGCTACAGACCCATGCCCGAGGACATCACGTTCTGCATACATAGATAAGAGTTTTTCCCTCAATTTTTCTCAAAGCTGCCATAGATCCTCGGAGCCGAGAGGAGGCTAAGTGTTCTTGTAAACATCTATTAAGGATTCAGTGCGTGCTGAAGAAGATAAACCGCTATAAAAAGGAGAGCAGCCCGTGGGTCTCGGGGGACGATAGAAAAAAAGGCAGGCTGGTGTGGAGCACGTGTTGAGGCCCCCAGTGGAGGATAATATGTCTCCTACTAGCGTTACTTAATTTAAAAGAACAGTCAGCTTCGAAAACAGTTGTTCGAATATATATATAGTCAAACAGGCCATCCACTACTACTACACAATATAATGCTCTTCAGTGGTTTTCTTAAAAGGTTTTGGAATATTTGTAAGTTTTCTTCCACAAATAACTTTGGGTTGACATGTATTTGGCAAATGAACATGTATTTGGGAAGACGAAATTTGTTTATATATATAAACACAAGGCTAGAAGTGGGACGAAACGTTAGCTCATAATAAATAGTTTAATTAACTATTTCTTCGAGTTCTTTTAACCTGACTAGGACCTCTTTTTATATATTACTCTCGGTTAAAGAACGATTTATTATTTATTTATGTTTTCATGATTTGACTCGTCCCATAGCAGAACTAGTTAAATCCATAATAGCCGTAGTATTAGTTCCATTTTTCCCTTGTTAATTAACCTCTGTGCATTCTCGTCGATAAAAAAAATTGAATAAAATGTTGAAACCTTTAAAATAAAACATCGAACATGCACCTATTGCACTGTAAGATCTTACCGACAACTGCGTAACTCATAAGTACTTATTAAAAATTAACTGTTTTATTAAATTACCGAATTTCAAACATTCAGCTTGAATAATAAATTCTAATAACCTTTTACCCTTTCTGGAAAAAAACAAAAACGGAAAGTAAGAGTTTTGAGACTCATTTGTTCTTTTTAATAAATTAGGAATAACAATAAATTTAGTGAAAACAAAACTCGATTGGATTTAGTCAGTTGTAAATTTAATACGTAATTGTAATTTAGACTTATTGAAATAATGGATAATAAAAATAGAAATATTTGACTGGATACCTTCTCACTTCTATGATTCCCAAAGACTGATCTTGATTCATCAAATGACCATATCTGCAACTCCGCATAATTTATTGAATTACGATTAGAATTATATATGTATGTGCGTACTTAATAATAGATATTATTTATTTAGTTATTACTGGATCCTTATTTTTATCATATCCTACATCATCTTGTCTTACACTCATTATTGTATTAATTCATTAATTGTAAATTTGCAGCTTTATTATTCACTTGAAAGTCCTTTCACTTATTTTTATTATTATTATTTTTTTTTTATATATTTAATTTATTCAATAATGATCATTTTATTTTTATTTTCTACTTTATACTTATACTTCACTTTAGTAGTTGTTAATTGAATTATTAGTTGTTTCACTTGAGATCAAGTGATATTGCACTTATCTTCCTTTAAAATTGTATAGACTCCCACGCCCTAATAGTAAAAATTGTAATAATTAAATTTCACTTATGTCTATTATTTTTTGTGTTATTTTGGCACCGACCGATAGATGTTGTCATCTGGTCGCACCATATAGGGTGCAATTTTTTTAATGAATAAAATAAAAAATAATAATAACGAAAATAAACTTTAACATAAAATAAACTAAAACTTTACCACTTTTGAAGTGTCTTTTAATTGGTAAGGTTCCGCTGTTACTTCTTGATCAACCGTTATACGAGCTTATTTCAATATATAGTGTTCTACGCTCAACAACTCAGATATATCCCACCAAAATCAAAGAAAAATAAATCAGTTCTAAAACGAACAAATATTTACAACTGATTTTATTTTCTGAATTTTATTATTCAAACCATAACGGCCAACAATTTAAAATCTCATATATTTTATTAACGAAGTTCGATTTTTGTGACTGGTATTTTTTTTCTAGAGTGTTTGTTAAGTGTATATGTATGTGAGCATTCAATCGAAATTCAAAGGATCCGATTTTAGAAATTTTGTAGATCAGATATTTATAGTTCATTATTGTATGGTCTATCCTTTGTCAAGATTATTAGGCTCCTCTATTCGAATTTTTGGATGGAAGAAGTCACTAAAATAAGTAAAAAGTACCCTAGGGCTTCACCGTTGGCTTGTTTTCATGGCCACTTTCTTTTCACATTGACTAATATTCTTATTTTATGTACTCTGCAAGAGAAACGGATGCATAGGAAAACATTTATTGGCGTATGAGAAAAAAAACTTTTTTCTTCAGACAGTGATTGGTTACCCATTTATCAAAATTGAATTCATATTTTTTTATATCATTTTTAATTTGAAATAAATATTTTTGACAATTTTATTTCTCTCTAAAGACGTAGGTTTACAGATATATACTTTAAAGATCGCATAATTTATGACGTTTTATTACCTTACTGGAATAAACCCTTAGTAATTGCGAATTTTTTTTACTCCAAAGCAGAATTCTACCCTTTGAGCTTGTAACTGGAGCAGAGAGAGAAATGTTAGCTCTCGTTAAAGCTGATGGGTACTGCTGTTACTGGGCTGCGAGTGATACCTTAACTCAAATCCGTTTTATTCCATGTCAGCGGGAACAAATCTCCCCTGGGCCACTCGAGACCGTCCTCCAAAGTCAATCCCTCTCCTCTCTTAGCGCTCATTTTAATTAAAGCGTTAGCAAGAGGCTGGCGAAATCCATTCATTGAACTCTCTGATGAAAATCCTCCCTCTACCTACCTCCTGCTACTGCTGCATTCAGTCGTACAATCAACTATCTCGATTCCCACGTGAGGGTCTAATTAAAAAAAAAAAAAAGTCAACTTATAGGACTTCGATATGAAAAACCTTAATTCGCCGAACCCATTCTGAAAAAAAATGAATCAGAAGATTTTCAATGGAGATATGCTTCAACCCTCAATCTATCTCATCCTCAACTGCTTAATGTGGAGTTTTCGAGATGAAACTATTTAATACTAGCTAATTGATAGTTAGTGATAGTGAAATGATTGAAAGGAAATTATATTTTAAATGATAGGATAAAATTATAAATTTCCAACCACAAATGCATGTATATAATCCAGGAGCCAACAGATTTCGCCTATTTAGGCATCGCCCTATCATACCTCACACCAGCCGCTAAAAGGACACTAGAGACAGTACAACATTCCAAAACATCCAAACACTACTCGTTTATTTTAATATTTTTTAGAAATAATTTTAAAGGATCAACAGAGTTTATTTTTCACAATCACACTATTTTAAAATAAATTACGTTGACTTGATTTTAAGATTTTTATCCTTATTTAGAAACATAGATTTTTCTTAAAAGTTATTTTTTTATTTTGTATAATGGTCATCATAGTTAAATATTGACCATTTGTTTGTAACTATAAGCAAATTCGAACCTTTGACCAATCGAATAAAACATTCATTTTGACCGAGATATCCATGACAAACATAAAAGTAAAACTTAGTGCAGATTTTTATTTATAGACTGAACAAGCTTCTCTTGAAATACTGATAATATTACCAAATGCCAAATTGTTTCAACTTAAAGAGACAGAATATTTCATGTTCACCGGCTGAATTTTTTTTTTCTTTTACACGATATCCGATGCAAAGGAAATAAAATGTTGACATGAAAACATTTTATTAATGAATTCCATCAACAGTGAATATTGAAAGCTTCAAACCTAATGGACGGTTAATTTGGCACACACAATGCTCAAGCCTGTCATTTGACGTTACTAACTTATACCAATAAGGGAAAAAAATAAAATAAATTGATAAAAAAATAATACTTAATTAAAGAGAAAAGTAAAGCTAATAACAAAATAAGGACATACGTAGACCTAACAAAACAAACAATTGCCCTCTTATGGGTAAAAAAAACAAAACAAGAAGTTAATTTGAAAAAAAAAAAAGACGAAGAGAAGTTAGAATAGAAGTAATTTGGATAGTAGAATTGATAAATATAGATTAATGACAGGGTGCCCTGCATCAGCCTCGGCTTCAGTCTTCGGGTTGAGGTTGGATTTCCCAAGTTGTAGATCACTGCTCCTACTGTCGGTAAATGGGAGTGGGACTTCATGAACCGTTTCTTGATATAATCCTCTTTCAGCTCCATTTGTAATTCCCGATGCAATTGGCTATTTCTTATGAACCTAGGAGCATCCACTGCAATTCTTAGAACTTTATTTTGAAAAGGTTGTAATTTTTTCCTTTGGCCGCTCCCCAGACTTCACTGCCGCACATCTGCAGTTGCCTGGGATTTTTATAAAAATAAGAACTGTTGTTTCTGATTGTAATATTCCATTTAGGATAGGTTTAAGTTAGTTTGATGTTGATATAGTGATTCTAGGTGAGGCGGCGATCGAGGCGAATTCCCAGGTATCTCAAATTTTTACTAGTATGTTGTTTATTTATCTAGATATTGCAAAGTTGTTCAGAATATAAATTCTGTAAATAAAGGGCCCATATTTTAGTGTGAAATAGATTCTTACTTGATTGAAGACGGCACCAGCATGACATGGGATTGGAAGACAGTGCATAGTAAAATTTTAGACCCGCTGCTTGAAAAAAAGTATTTATTTAGCGAATTATTTAATTAATTTGTTATAAACCATGTTAAAAGACGTGACTTATAATTTGATTTTAATGACTATTCATTTTATTTAAAGTGCTTATTTTTAAAATAGAAACAGTCATAAGTTTGATTGTATTGTATTGTCTTGATTGTTAAACATATGAGTCAAAAAAATAATGTAGCAAGTTGAGCTAGTAAAGGTATGGAATTATTGTTTTTTAACATTAACTCTTTTATTTTCGAAAAACTGTGTTAAAATATGATGGGTGAAGAAGAGGGCTTAGTAATACCATACAAAATTGGTAGTTAAAAAATCTTTTGAATTAAATAATATAACCTTCTTAAGAGTAAAGCGTGATAATTTGCAAATTATTCTTGGAAATTTGTTGATCTCATGTTAAAATTTATTGAAAATTACTCTGGATTTATAAACTCAATTCTACAAACAACCTTTCATCTAAGCCATTTTACCTACACTTAAAGCAATTATTTTTTAATAAATGGAAGATGATCCGACTGAGGCCATAATAACTCAAATATTAATTAAACTATTTATTAGGAGGTAAAGTTTCGTCCCACGTTGCAGGGCTTTCTTTCATTCTGTAACCCCTGCAAGGTGTAGCGAAACTTCATATAATAAATAGATTAATTACTATTTAAGTTAGTTATTAAGACCGCACCCGAACCATCCTCCTTTTATTAATTACACGCGTTCAATCGACGATATTCCAATCATCTTTTAATTGTCTACTTAAATCTTTAATATCTTGTTAAATTTTCTAATTTTAGCAGTGGATAAGTATTGTCATAATTTTCAATTATTATCAAGAGTTTAGCATAGCTATAATATTATTTTTAATTTGGAAGAAGATAGTTGAACGTATGAAGTAGATTGTAGCGAGGAGTTCGGGTGGCAGTCAATAAAGGTACACAATTGTAAAATAAATTGTTTAATATGTTTAACATTAAATGCCTTTTTATCATTTTGTACTTTTATTGACTGCCACGCGGTCTATCTTTCTTTAATATTTCTATACTTTCATTTTAAATTTATTTTTTATTTGAGAAAGTGATAATAATCATGTTTTACTAATTTTGTTATTGTTATTTTTGTTATGTTAATATATAATGCAGAAATACTATAAACATCTAAATTAAAAAATACAACCTAATATAATCTTCCAATATTATTCTATTTTCCATTTTATTTTCATAATTCAGATTTTCTCTAGTAACGTTGTACATCTATTTTAATCGACAGTATCATTTCAATTGTCGTTATTGGAGTTTCATCAGACTTTGCCTTGTTTCTTCTATTTTATTGTTTAGTTTTCCAAAAGTTTTGTCTTCAAACCCTAGTTGTTCATCAACTTTTTCCTGTTCAACTACTTTATTTTATTTTTTGTTTTTCCAAACTATAACGAATTTTGAACACTAATATTCGGTAAGGTGATGCAGAGTGGTGTAGTAGCGGTCCACGAGGTCAGGGGCCAGAGTGTGGTGGCACATTAATTGATCTGACTCATCTGTTCCCTTTTTTTCTTTTTTTTTTTCAGCCAGGCCCGACCAGTGTTGCACACATGGCTCCCTTCCATCTGTTACAGGTGTCCGCTGGGGACACAGTGCATAGTTTATTTTATTATATTATTTAAATAACCAGCCCTAGTTTATATTGCCAAATTCTATGCATTGGAATTTCAAAAAACAATCTTCTAGGATGTTGTCCTCTAAAAGCATAAAAATAAAATCATTTCTGTCCAATAGGCATTTTAGTGTTAACCAAAATAAAAAGTACTTTTATACAAATTTTATCCAAACTATTTAAGAAAAAGAAAACTAGTATAAATATTTTTAAAAAAAAAAGTTCAACAAAACAAAAAATAAATGTTTCTACTAAATATATTTTTTTAAATTTATTAATTCATATTTCCAACTGTATAAAAAATATAATACTAAGTAAATGAGATAAAAGTTTCACAACACTTGGTAATCTTGGGGAGAAACCAGCCAGTGATGGTACTTCAATTATCAGTTACCTCGCATGGATTATCTGGGATTGTTAAAGATAACAGATTAAGCGATATCTACGATGAATGGGATGTTGAAATCTTTACGGATGAGTTTATTTGTGACATAATAAGGAGTATCTACGAAAAATAAAATAAAAATAAAAATTCTAAATATTTAACTATATATAGTCTAACAAAATAAACAAGTAACACTTCGCATAACAGAATTAAACAAAAAAGGAAAATATCCCCAAACCTATAAAAATAAAATAAACGAATCTGAAAATTATGATAGAACCAAATTGAAAACCATAATAATATCTTCAAATAAATTCTTCGATTAAATAAAAACCTAATTTTTATATAATATGGTAAAAGAAATGAAATGAAAAAATAATAAAATTGAGCAGTTATTTGAAAAGAATTATTTGGAATGACAATATCATTTATGTATGTCCCTTTATTACTTAGTAATGATATCGATTTTGTTAATATTAGTTAGTTTAAAATTATTTGTGTTTCTTTATTAATATTATATTATTGGAAGAAGATAGTTGACCGTATGACGTAGATTGCAGGAAGACAGTCAAGAGTGGCGGTCAATAAAAGTACAAAATATTAGAAAAAACTATTTAATATTAATCAAGGTTTCGTCCCACTTTGAAGGACAACCCTGACGAAGCCCTGCAACAAAATGGAGCAGAGCGTTGGTCAATATAAAACCATTTTTGCTATTATTTTCTACCTTTGTTCCTACAATATTGTATTACAATTTTTTTTTTTTTTTTAGTATAGATAATTTCAATTAAAATACTATTTTCTTTTTATTCTTTCCACTCACCATTTTTTATGTTCTTTTCTCTTCTTCCGAAATTTTGGGGGATGAATATAGATTGTGAGAGAAAACTGTTCAAAAGAAAATAGTTCCAAAATTATTTGTTATTGATACTTCAAACTTAGTAGGAAAGTAGATTAGGACTTAGTCTACTTACAATAAAACCAATTCAATTGAATGCACAAAGAACTACCTTGTTCTGAGCTAAAAATGACCCAAAAACTGTGGGTACTAAGCAAAAATTAAATATATTTATTTTACTCAAAAATATAACTGGCAATAATCCTCCTGGACTTTTCAAAAATTAATATATAAAAAACAATAAAACACATTATAATATTATTAAAATTAAAAATAAATTTAAAAACTTTTTAAAAACTTTCCATTACTCTTTTTAAATATTTCTAATTTTCAAACAGTGTTTATTTGATTCAAATTATGTGTATAATTCATTTCTTTGACTTATGTCTAGTTATCCATTGTTATCGAAGTATTAATAATTAAAAAACTAAAAGTGGTAAATGATTACTTTTTCGTACCTCGGCAAACTTGAAATCTCGAATTAAAAAGGTATAATATACTTTCGTAGTTGTTAATTTTCAATTTGGAGTTATTAAAACTAAGGTTCGAAAATTAATCGTACTTGTTGTTTTAATCATCATATTTATTTATGTTTTTATGAATATGTTTTTGCGGATCCGACTTCAGTTTGATTCATCGAATATTTAAACATTATTATAGCAACGATGTAAAAAACAGACATTAAAGCAATGTTAGTTGTAAAGAGTACATAAATAAATATGAGTGTACTTTATTTCGAAGTGTGCTTATGAATTATTCATACTACAGTATTTATGCTTAGCTTGCACTGGCTAGCTTTTTTCCTCCGTCCCTTGAAAATTGAGATCAATATTTTAGGATGGACAAGTAATGCACTTCATGTAGTAATAATGTTATTACATTAATGTGTTACTTCCGACATATACTCTTCAAATGTAATTAATTGATTCGATTGAAAAAAATAATATAGAAAAATAAAAATATTTCCTTTGAGATTAGCAGATTTTCTCACTTTCATTTCAAAGTAACTCATAATTAATAACTGTGGTTCCATTAGAACAACATATATCACTTAAGCTTTATTGATTTATTGTAAATATTTTTTGAGAACCGTGAAAAAAAAAAATGGTGAAAGTGAAGAAATAGTCAATATCAAAAAGCAAGACCCGAACACAAACTATCTTCAACCACTCACATTTGTTGGAGTTGTACATCGTTGTCAATATGACTCAATTTGGAGCGCCTGTGAAGGAAGACTTGCAAAAAACCGAGGGAAAACAAGGTATATTACGTTGTTAATGTAAGTTATATATAAATATGGGGTGAAGAAAAAAGTTGCAACTCTCCAAAAGCATTTATAGCAGGGCACCAAATAAATTCATTATAGGTAACATAGTTCTAACTAAATTTACAAATAACAACTCTAACTAAATAAACTAAATTTCCAATCCTTTAACTCAATTTTGAGGTACTGTGAAGGTTCGTGAAACTTTAAAATATCAGAAAAATATACAGAGAGGAATGGGAGTAAAAATTCGAAACTCTCAAAAGGAAAACTCTCTTTCGGGCTGGTTAGACGTTTTCTATTCTTGATAATTTATATTTATATTTATCTTTTGTTTTTGTCTAAACCTGACCCAAATTATTTGGTAGTGTGTTGAGGTAACTCAATTTCCGATTCCAAATATGAAAGTTACGTAATATGAAAGTTATAAAAAATTATTTTGATAATTAGTTCTCTGATTTAAAATGTTCTTAGAATCAAGTGAAATACACTTACTATAAATACAGATATTTATAGAAGAAAACCGCTATTACAACAAAAGTTGTATAAAATGATGAGAGGTGCTTTTGTTAGCTAACCACTGGGAGTTATCGGCTCAGATGAACCCATTTGCGGAGGAAGTTGCAAACACAGCCGAATGTTTCAGATCAAAGACTGAGGTAAAACCTACAGGGAACTACCTTTGTTCCTCTTCCCTTCATCATCATATTTCTCCTTTCAGTGCCCTTTGCTACTAAACTCCCACGAGGCCGAAACATCAAGAATCTGTGAAAACATGTTTTCCTCTCTTGTCTTCTATTACCGCCTCTTTTTGGAATTAACTTCCTCAGTTTAGTTCATTTACTAAGTATTATTGTTATAACTTGACTTTTAATTATGTGCTGTGCTCTTAGATATCCAAGTTATATAAGACAATTTTTAAATTAAATTGATCCATCTATACAAAAATATAACATTAACTTAAATGATCGTGCTGTACACAGTAGCAATATTGTAAATATTAACAACATTTCGATTTGACATCAATTGAATTGACTTAATCTCTGCTCTATACAAATCAATTGCTAAAAGCTCATTCACTTTTTAAACACATCAAGCATATAAATAAGCAAGCGAACTCTTGAATCTTCATCTTCATTCATTATTTGGCATTCATCATTTTTTAATTGATTCATAATATTTAATTGATGTATTTTTAATTACTATGCATCCCAGCTTCTCAGCAATATATTGTCCAATTAATGTTAAACCTTAGTTTCTCTGAAGGATATACCATTTATTTATTGCGTTTTTACAATAATTTATTTATTAATGTTTGTAGTAAAAATTTTAATTTTAATTTTTCTCATAAAAAATAATGAGATTGACGGGTTTGGTGAATATTACGTGTATTGTTAATATTTATTTAAACAGCAACAATAAATTAATCATATCAGACTAAAATTATTTATGAATTCAACATTTAACTAATTATAGTAACCCAGACTTGGTTATTTTCGTTTTTGAGGAAGAGTTGCAAAAATCTAAAGAAGTGTTATTATCAAAAAATTTTAAAAAATGACATGAAAATTGTCATAAATCACCCCTTAATTTATTCTTATAATTATGGGAAAGGGATTATAATTAAAGTTGAACGACTGCCGTATTTTATTTTCAACCTAAAATATCAAGCTAAAACAACCCTTAACATAATACCCTTTCCTTGGTTGGTTGGTTCATCAGCTCTTTTGGATCCACTCACAATTATTTGGTTTTGACCAATTGAAACTTGCCACCTGTTTCTACAGACAGTAGAAACTTCTTCCAATGTTATATTAAACTTCCTCTGAACTTCAAATCTGACGTATTTTTAAGAAGTATTACAAACCAAGACACTCATTTATTTTTTTATTGTGTGTGTTTTAAATACCTTTATATTTTTTTAGAAAAAACAAAAATATATAATATAAATACTCATTTAATGACCAACCATTTTTGTGATCGCACAAATTTACGTATTTCGATAAATTAAAATTTTACATTCTAAAAAATGTTTAATTTATTTCAAAACAAATTTTGATCTTTTAAATAGATATTACATATCCACTTTTTTCAATAAACAAAATTTACTTATTTACTTAAGATATAATATTTTTTTAATAATGGTTTGGATTAAGATTTTAGTGTAATTATAATAGTTTAAATACTCCTCAATCGTATAACAAACTAAAATTGAAAGAGGTTTATTTGAGGAACATAAAGCTTAAATGTCTCTACAGGCCAGCTCCTCCAAACACAGCTAGGCAAAAATTAGCTATAGTTGAAACTAATAGCTAAAATTGTCATAGATACGATATTTATTTATCAATGGTTCATTCATGAATAAGGGTCGTTATCCATGGCAATTTTAGCTATTAGTTTCAACTACAGCTAATTTTTGCTTAGCTGTGTCTGGAGGAGCTGCCCCCCCCCCCCCCCCGTAGAGACATTTAAGCTTAATATTTCTCACATGAACCTATTTCAATTTTGGTTGGTAGTACGATTAAGGAGTACTTAAACTTACATAATTACAATAAAATCTGAATCCAAACAATTATGAAAAAAAATATTATGGAGATATCTTAAGTAAATAAGTTGATTTTTTAATTGGAAAAGTGGATTTGTAACATCTATTTTACAGGTCAAAATTTGTTTTGAAATAAATGAATTATCTTTTAGAATGTAAAATTTTAATTTATCAAAATACCTAAATTTGTGAAAAGTGAGTACCTTAACTGTTAATATAATCCTCGATTGATAGATCACAAAAATGGTTGGTGATTAAATGAATTCATATATTATATATTTCTTTTGTTTCTCAAAATGTATGAAGGTATTTAATCGATACGACCCTATCCATGCCAATTTTAGCTATTAGTTATAACCGTAACTAAATTTTTGTCGATCTCAAACTCTATAAAGGACTATTTTGGACGAAATATACTTGAAAAAATTGTAGGACTAGATTTAATCGAGCCTCCACTGGCCCATTATCAGTGATGCGGCGAGAGGGATGCGCTGGGATCTCTTGAGCTCTGCTCTACCCCTCACACGTGGGGGATAGAGTGGGCTCAGGGATCCTCAGGTCGATTCTGTAAATATTGTATATATTATTTTATCATTACGTTATTTTATTTATTTATTTTTCATACAGATAGTCTGATTATGTTCATTTGTCTATTCTTTTGTTTGTATATATTTTAAGAGAGTTTTTTTTATTTTATTATTTTTTTTTTTTTTTTTTTTTTTTTTTTTTTTTTTTTTTTTATTTTAGTATGTATGAGATCATTCATCAATATTACATATTGCCCACAACTGTGTGGCAGATTGTAATATCTATCAATAAATAAATCTATCAATTTAAAAAAAAAAAAGATTTAATCTCTTTTACAAACAAAAACTCTCCCTTTACCTTGAGCCTTTAAGAGAAAAAGATTTATTCTGTATAGGTAGTGAGTGATTGGAGGGTTCTATTCAGCTCATCCGCATTAAATTTAAAATGGAAAAATTTTTTTTATATAGATATGAGCCCTTTTGAAAGTTTGAAAGCCCCTCAATTGATAATTTCAACAATTTGCATTACTATCCTGAAAGATTAAAATTACCTTAACATCAACCAATGACAGGTGAAATCGGCTTAACCAGCTCTTTGGGTAAGCCGCTAATAAAAAATAAATCAACGAATAAATAAAGTTCCGATAAACGGTATATAAACAAAAACGATAAATTCGTCCTAATGAAACAAAATAACTTAATTTCTGACTACTATTTTATTGGAAATTTAAAGATAAAGCAAATTATACAAATAATAAAAATTATAAATATAAAGACAAAAATAAATTTAAAGACTTTTCAAATTGATTTCATATATTTAGCTTCACCATAGTATCTAATTCTAATATTTATTGTGAATTGAGGTTTTTATATTACCGGATTACTTAGGGCAGACTTCATAGATTTTTTAAAAAAGAAATCTGTATTCTCATAAGTATAATTAGTTATATTAACTTACTCCTGGTAGAAGGTAAAACATTTTAATTAACAAACATTTTGACGTTATAAACATTTTTATTATTTTCAGTTATCATGTTTTACGTGTAGAGTTTTTTTAATTGACTTAGTTCTGTTGGTGGGCTCAAAAATGCATTTATTATGTTTGTAAATCGAAATAATAGTACTTAAAAATTCGCTAAGGGAAGAATTTTGTAATTACGATTATGTTGATTTACAAACATCTAGTAAATGCACTTTTCAGCCCTCCAATACAATAAAGTCTTATTTTACAGTGACGTCATTTTGATTAAAGTAGAATTTACAGATATGGTAATTAATATATTATATTATCTTAAATATCAACTGTATATTATATAAGGAGTTTTCTTTGAAAATGGGATAAATCCAAATTGTAAAACTTTTCAAGGGACACAAAAAATTATTTTAGCTAATATAATTTGAATAGGAAAATAAAAAAAAGAGTAAACTTTTGATTTTATTTTCACCATGTGTTATTTGAAAAATAACCTCAGTTACTTAGAACCCTGTGCTTGTCGGGACAGATATTCTCTAATGTTAATTTAACTCATGTATTAGGGGAAAAAAAATATAATACAGTGTTTGGGGTGTTTACTTTCAAAATGGGATAAATCTAAATTGTAAAACTTTTCAAGGGACACAAAAAATTGGTTTAGCTAATATGATTTGAATAGGAAAATAAGAAAAATGGTAAATTTAAAAATGAAAATTGGTATCCCTTCAGGTGCTATGCACCATTTTTTTAAATACCATCTTTTTTTTTTTATTTTCACAATGTTTTATTCGAAAAATAACTCAGTTACTTAGGACCATGTGCTTTTCGGGACCGAGATATTGTCAGGTATTCTGATTTAACTCATGTATTAGGAAAAAATTAAAATTTATACAGTGTATGAATGAGGCGTTTACTTTCAAAATGGGATAAATCTAAATTTTAAAACTATATAAGCAATAAGCTACTGAGGTTATTTTATTTTTTTTTCAAATAATACATTGTAACAAAAAAGGGAAGGGATTTCAAACAAACGGGTACATTACACCTGAAAGGATATAAATTGTCACTATTAAATTTATTCCACTGTGTCGGCCCGTTTATTTATTATTAACGGTACGTCAAGACAATCGTGCCATCAACAATATGCAAGGGATTACCAAAGGGAATTTTATCAATTGGCACAAAAATAGAATAAAAATAACAAAAAAAAAAAAACCAAACGAAAAACAAAAACGGACAAAACAAAAAGCGGAGTCATGAATAGGGTAATAAGACTGGGGAGATTAAGGGAAAGGGAGAGAGAGGGTAGGTTTAATATTATGGTATTCCTCAACGGGGACATTATGTAAATATATCTCCAGCTAACTGCTCTTCTCATAGTCGCTTCCGCAATGCACATTAAACGGATTATCAATGCTACCTTCCAAATTAAACCCAACCGAGATTTATTTTAGCCGAAAGGTGCCCCTCCCCTCGGTACGAGTTTCATGAATAATTTTATGCTGTCTTGGCGTGGTCTATGGTCTCATTTAAAGCGGAGTATCTTGCTCAGGCGAGGTAACTGACTCCAAGCATCTCGGTCCCTAACCGACCTGCTGCTTTTTATTTCTACGGAGCCACAACATGAAATAATTAGGGTAATGAGGTAGATATGCTGTTTAAGAACTAATTAGTTTTTAGTTTAATATTCCCTATTAAAATAATGCAACTTAAAAATATGAAACTACTTCCTCATAGAGACCACTTAAAGTTTCTCATCTAAAATTTTAGTTTATTATATAATTTAGGAGTATTCCAATTATTAGAATTAAAACAAACACTGAATCGAAATAATTATTTTAAAAAATACCATGGAGATATCTCATATAGATAAGTTCATTTTTTATGGTGAAAGTAATTTTGTAACGAACATATATTTAACAGCAAGAATTTGATCAATCTTTGTTTATCTGTATCAAGCGAGACTGAATTTTTTTTTAATAAAAGCACATCCAAAATAAAATCTAAGTTACCCATTTTAAACTAGGATTTTCTTCTAATGCCTCCTAAATAGCAACACATCATCAAGTTAACTTATTGCTGAGACTTGAAAGCTGTGTCCCTACTTTTTTCTCCACATCAATCTTTTAGGCCAAAAAAAGTTTTGCGTAACCCTTTTCGGGCTATAGAAAAATTCTTGGCACAATTGTCGAGCTAAAAAAATACAAAAATGTTGCCACAATTATCCTGAGTGTAGTGAAATATGTAGACAAATAAGAAACAACAGTTACACTGTATATATTATTTATTTATTTATATAAATATAAATTTAAAAGATTCAGGGAAAAAATCCTTAGAAACACATTATCTACAATAAAACTATATTATAATGAAAAATA
>NW_027110569.1:810713-811702 GCF_000696795.3 Halyomorpha halys
CGATTCATAATTGTTCATTTCCAAAATAATGCGATTTAGTCTACCTTTCTATTATGTATTTTGTCTTTCCATGACTTGATTTTAAAACCGTAAACATTTTATTTATTCATTTTAAATTCATTATCTCTTTCTACTGACTCTACATAAATTTGTATAAAGTAAGATTACAATTTAGTTAGTTATGTTAATTATATATTATTTTCATTTTTATTATAATTTTGACAATTAAAAATAGGATGATTTTTTTCGGTGTCAAAACTGTATCAGCTTTTTCGAAAAACTTGGAATTACCTCATGTTTAAGTTTTCACCGAGCTCTTTGATTGTCTATCATAAAACATTGTTCGTTCGTTAGGAGTTTATCTCCACAAATGGAAAAGGACTTTCTACGGCTTTACCAAGTTGAGTTCTCAGGATAATTAAAGAGCTCAAGTCTATTAACTTAATAAAAGAAGCATCTCTTTTCCTCTTTAATGTTAAATTGGAAAGCTAATTAAAACATAACATCCGACGAATGAATACTTTTATGTTTTATTTCAGTATTTTTAGACGAAGCTGAAATTTTAAAAACTCCCGTTATACCTATAGTCTTATGTCCTACCACAGATATATTGTATAACTGCCATTATTATTATAATTAATGAAGTCCTGAGCATATGAAAAAGAACTCTATGAGTAGTTATTTTCATATTTCATTTTTTTATTTTGATATTATTTTAAACTGAAAAGTGGGATTTTCTATTACTTCGTCCTGAAAATATCTTACTGGGACCCAGATTTGTTATGTTTATTAAAGAAAGAAGTTGATGAATTTCTTCTCAGAATGTGATTTATATATTTTTTGATTATTTAGAAATATTAGATAGTTATGCGTATATAATATTTATTTTTTTGAAAATGAACTTTCGTCTATGAACTCGATGGATTCGTTTAAACTTACAACGCACACACATGTATGTATATATATATATATATATATATATATATATA
>NW_027110569.1:814007-815059 GCF_000696795.3 Halyomorpha halys
TTGGAACAATTTATTCTAAATTTAATTCTTTTACCAACTCATTTCTCATAGTTAATAATTATTTTAAAATAAAGATATAAATTTTTATAATTCGTGCAATTAAAAATCTTAACAGTTTCCAACAAATTAAGTTTTTTTTTCCTCTCAAAATTCCTTTCTAAATTCATTCTTATTAAATGTAAACCACAGTGGTTCCTATTCATTCCTCTTCTCTCAGTCCGCTGGTGTTCATCAAGGTGGTATCCTCGGTCCCATCCTCTACACAGTCTACACAGCTGACATCACAACCACCCCTAACACTATGATACATGTGTGCTCGCAGTTAATAATAACCGTTTTTTAATTGCAAAAAATGTATCAATAAAGATATTTAAAAAAATATTCTTCTGTATTGACCAAACTGTAATGAAATAAAACCTATTTTCTGGTACATTCACAATGAGTACATTACAAGGACCAAATCAGCCGAATATCAAAAAATATGTGCTAAATTAGGATAGGATTGTTAATAATAATATTATTATTATTTTAGAGTCATTGATATTATTTTAAGTGCAATATATTGCGCTCAAAAGCAAATTTTGTTTCTTATTTTTTTAGGATGAATGAAGTATAAGAGATTTCTTTCTCATATCGATCAGTTGCTAAGCTACTCCACCGGTGATCTCTTTTATAAATAACCAGAGAACTAATCCATCAAGGAAGAACCAGTTCCAAGAGAGATTTCGGAACCAATTGGGGTGCGCCTTTGTTATCTTGACTAGGTACTTCGCACCCGAGACACATTCTCTGGAGTTTAGCCCTTATCCTCTGCTAACCCCCAGCAAACTTTTCCTTCCCCGCTAGTAATTAGGCCCCGCGTGGCAACTCTACAGCCAAATTATCCCCTCAAAGGTTTACCCCCTTTTGAGAATTGGCAATGTTCTTGGTTCAAAACCGCAACTGGATTTTACCCTCTACAAGAAGGAAGATTTCAACTTGTACTTTTGTATTAAAGTGGCTTAACTTTGCATTGTTTAGCTTTTTTTTTTCTAATTCTAGAGCGATGTTAA
>NW_027110569.1:815109-834185 GCF_000696795.3 Halyomorpha halys
TATATATATAAAATCTTTCAGAATTTCAACAGGTGCTCTGATGGAAACTTGAAGCTAATAACTCAGTGTAACATTTTTTTAAAAATTAGACTAGTTACACTGAGCTAGTCTAATTTTTATTAATAATTTTACTAGTCATATGTTATAAATAAAATATTTTTTATGTGTAAGTTCTCTTAAAGCTTTACAAATGTCTTTATAGAGCATAGAAATAATATGTTAGCTAAGAAGTTTAATTTTTAAATTCCATATCAAGAAATAATTTACTTTTTATTTCATATAATTAGGAATGTAAAATTAATATTAGTCAGAAAATGGCTGAAATGTTAGTTAAATGTTTTAAATGCCAGAAAATGGTAGTTAAATGTTTTACACACTTCATATTTTTTTTAAATTATAACTTAAATTCTTTTACTGTCCTACCTAGATGGTTTCTACAGATCTTCTAATAACTCTGAAAAACAAACGTTTTTCAAAAAGGAAATATTTTTTATTCAACATGTTCCACTGATTGTACAATTTTCTGGCATATACAATTTTTCCTCCCGTCTTCCTTGTACATAGTTTCCATTTCATTAATAATTTTATTTGTATACATTATTAATTACTTTTTATCATTTTATTACATAACTCTAAATCGCATTTTTTTGTTATCTTCAATAGTCTGAAATATTTATTATTGGTTTTCGAATTAAAATAGCAATACTTGCCTGGCAGACTTCTTAATGTAAAATTACTTGCAGGCATCTTTTGAGTGTTTGAGCTGTTTTTATATCTAAAAATAAAATTTTTAATTATTTGGATACGTAGCTAAATTGAGATGTTAGCATTTGTGGAAATCACGAGTCAAACGGTCTTTCGCTGGGAAATAACGATACTTTCTAAGGAAAATGTAAAAACTATTAAAACCAGTGTTTTATATCAATGACATATTTATAATTTTTATTAAATAAAAATTGAATATTAATACCAGGTGAAGCAGTAAAAATTAATGATGATTTTATGATAACTATACCACGGTTGTTTATTAGTTCAGAAAAATTATCAGTTCATTAGAGACACATTACTGAAATTCAGAACTGTTAATGGAAATGAACTGGAAATTGGGATGTGAATAGAAGGCATTTCTTTCCTTTTTATGATAATCATTAAATTCGTCGTTTTTTACTATTCAAATATCTTTCTTCAAATCCGATTAAGTATTGTAAGAATGATTTTATTATCACTTCTATTATAGGCAATAAATCCAAAAAATATAAGGTGGCCATTTTGAGAATTCTACCATATTAGGGGATCGGGACCGCCAGGAAGTGGTACCTAAACCTTTTACCAGTTATGTAAACAACTTTATTTTGGTTGTTGGTTTTTTGTAGTGGGATTCTTTTTCAGTTAGTAAACATCACCCAATATGGTTGAGGCAAAGCATTTGAACCGCATTACAATTTTGCAATACTAAACTATAAAACAATAAAGAATTTTATAAGTTTTATATATTATGTATATTTTTAAACATATTTGTAACGTTTCGGCCCTAATTCATTGGCCACTTTCAAACATCGCTTTCTCATCCCAGTCATAGTTTCATGTCTACAACTTATGGTGTACACATATAACCTCTAATTATTTTTGCTTTCTAACATTATCAAGTTGGTGATTTTTTCGGGGATTTTTATCTCTAAGGTTTATTAATTAATATTATACACAAATGAATTTTAAAATTATAAGGCGTTTTTATTAGCCTAAAATAAAAGTTTTATTTACTATTTATTTTTTATATTTCAACGTGTTAGTTCTCAAGTACCTGAGAAATTGATATGTGCGTGTGTCTCTTCCTACCGACTGTGTTAATTCTTGCACCGATTCGGAAGACTACAGCGACCTCGTTGAAATTATTTAAATTAATACTTTCTCTTATTTTTTCTCTTTTAAGTTAAACCAATAAATGTTGACATAGAAAATATTATATTAGATATTTCTTCATAATGATTTTACCTCTAACGAACGAATCAGGTAATGAATTCTCAATGAACCCAAATTTGGTATACCCTGCTGACCAGGTGCTCCGGATGACTACTTTTATTTTGGAAATGGACATTTTTTTTATTTGAAAAACCTATCAATTTGGAAAGCAGAGCGAAGAACAGGCCTCTCTCTAAATAAATCCCTGATGAGGCTGTGATAATAAGACATGCTGATAGAGTTAATCCAAAGCCCCGAGAGAGGACCATTTACAAAGGAGCAGAGGTTTCTTCTCAACAGATAAAGCACACAATTGGATTTGCAGAAAGCCCGCCTTTCCCCTCTCCCTTTCAGCTTCTTACTTTCAAGTTTCACGAAAAAGAGACCGAAAAAAAAAAAAAAAAAAAAAAAAAAGACCAAGTAAAAGAAGGAACTGATAACGTCATGGGTTTGTCTTTTTCATTGTGTTTCCCTTTTCGTGCGATAATACTTTTAGACTTCATTGTATTAGGGTACAAAGAAAGCAAGTATTTATTTTGTCGTTCTCCGATTCGTTATCGTCGTAAAGGGACAACTTACAATCGTATTTCATTAAATCTCTTTCCTTTATTTCAGAATTTATTTTTCCTGTTGGAAAGGGTAAAACTGAATTTATAAAACTAGGATAAAAAAAAAAAAGTTGTTTTGTTACTTGGGGTGGCTGAAATTATAGTCTTCTTTCTGTAATATCTCATAGCCTTTCTTTTAGAACTACGGATTTATATCAAGTATATATCATAATTATTATGGTGCCGCCATATTCATTTACCGCAATCAAACGTATCCTTTATTCTAATGTTGACTTTTCCGAGGAGGAAGCGAATGGACGTATTTGGAAAGTTTATTATCATTGTGATTCAAATTGGACAATCTTCATTTCCACGAACAATTCAATTAAGGACTCATCTTGTTTCACCAATTTGATTGTTTGTATAGCCATTTACTTATTGTAGGTTGGAGATGTTTTATAGATTTATTATCAGATGAGGTTTGATCCTGTTAATTTTATGTAATATTTTTATGAAAACAGAATAAGAAATCAAGT
Source organism: Halyomorpha halys (assembly GCF_000696795.3). Classification (NCBI taxonomy): domain Eukaryota; kingdom Metazoa; phylum Arthropoda; class Insecta; order Hemiptera; family Pentatomidae; genus Halyomorpha; species Halyomorpha halys. Next base: position 818,153 of record NW_027110569.1, read on the forward strand.
GATTATTAGTATGGTCTATTAAATAAACTCATCTTCCCTACTTTCAAAGCATATCGATGGCTTAGCTCACGGTGGTGCTCAGTACATTTCCACTAACTTTATGAAAATACAATTAAAGGTTCTCTCTTTTGGGATAATTACAACTTTGTAATTAATTTTGTGACTAAACAGATTTAGGTATAAAATCTACTTTTGTGTTCAGTAAAAAAAAAAAAATGAATTTAGCACCATTGTGAAGTAAGCTATCCATGTCAGTGGAATTTACGTTCTAAATTATGCTACCAATGACATCGATATATCTCATTGAAATAATTTTTAAATAATTAATTATTTCATTTAAAATAAATATATATCTCATTCTGACCCTACTGACTTGATAAGAAAAAGGAAAAGATCACATTTAGTTTTTTATCTTTATTACCTTTGCCAATATTTAAAAAAACTTCTAGTGCCTATGTATTGGCCGAATCATACATTTATTAGGATATGGTATTCAGAGAAGGGACCTTTGTTAATAATAAAATGTCCAGCTGCTGCAAGAACAAAAATTTAAAATAAATTATTATCCTCTATCTACTATTGAGGTAAGCAACGATAAACTTCAATGATTTTTCTTCTACTTCTCGTATTCTATGATTCCGTTTTTGAAAAAGGTTTAGCATCACTTAAAAGGATTCGAGAATCCACTTTTGTTTTTAGAAAAGAAAAACACCTTCTCTTCAGTTCAATCTAATCTTTGATTTGACCTCTTCTCTTCATTAGCATCATATTTCCTTCATTTCCTTTAGGCACTGATATTACTTTTCTTTTTTAATATCACACAAATGCCATTGTAGAGCGAAATATTTTTGCAGTTTCCATCTTCCCGAGAACAAGAACGTTTGAGAGAGGTCGAAATTCCGTATGTGTGTATGGATCGGTAGAGGGCACACCGAATCCCTCGTGCAGAACTGAACCTGTCAGCCGTCCATCATCCATTCCTTCCAATCTACGAATTGCAGTTGACATTTGAACAATGCCACGATCAGATTAGGACGTTTGTTGTTTAGTCAACAAGATACTGAGATCTGTATTTCTAGCTTTGTGTTTTGACAACTGCAAATTAGGCAGTGTGCATTGAGGAATGCAGTGCGATTAAATATTTTACACGCTATCATCCTATTTGAAGTTTTTTTTAAGCGGTTGTTATACGAATTCGACGTATTGATTTTTATTATTTTCACTTACCTATATATGTTGTATAAAGTAAGAGGAAGTATATTATTGCGAAAACTGTTGAATTTAATTTTCGGCGAAAATACACATTTTGAGCTCTCTTGAGTCCAAATAATCATCGCGAAATGATCCTAACTCAAATACGAAACTGATATCACACATTTAGAGAATGTATGTGACTGGGATGTTACAGATTTTTCGTTATAATCAACTAACCGGAAATGACACTTCATATTTTCCACTTATTGAGGATTTTTTCCATAACGACCCAACGATTTTATTTGAACTCAATAAATCAATATACAAGTAAGTGGTATTTAACATCAGATAGCTCTAATCCTTATTGAAGTAGTCTGACAGGACTTAACCGACCTATGTTCAAAAAAACGTTTCCTTAAGTAACTTTAATTTTGTTTATTTGAAATTATTAACAATCTAAAATTTTTAATAGTTATGAGAAATGGATAAATATAAACTATGAATGGATTTGATAATTAATTTAAGGAGAGTAAAAAATTTTTTTTCAGTTTGAAAACACATTTAAAATAAGGGATATCGCAACTACCCTTATTATCTATCGACTATAGACGTATTATCTATCTTTGGAAAGACAAATATTTGAGAAAAAATAACATTTAACACACTAAGTCGTGGAGAATGATGGAGATGACGAAAAACGTACAAATAAAACAACATTTTTAACACCAGCTAAACTGGCGTGCTCAATCACAGTCAGAGTTTTTGTTTTGCAAAATGTTAAATTTTTATATTTCTGTCATATTTTTGCAAAGCAGAAAAGGTAAATTCTTTTATAAAGTCCACATTTTTAAAAATATTATTTCTGAAACAATCAAGATTTAATTTCCACCCAAATTAAGGCGGTAATTTGTATTATGCGCACATTTTCCTCTATTCCGTAAATTGTTAATAGTTACTGTGATAATTCAGTTACAATTTTCCATTGCCCACACGTAATATTATTACTGTGCATGACTTTAAATACAAAGTACATTTAATAGTCTTAATGGAATTCTCAACAAGGCCTGTTATAGGCCTGTTGTTATTTCCATCAGTGAATGGATTAGTTCATCATCAGTGTAATAGTGGTTCTTTATTAATGTATTTGTCTAAATGTGTTTTGGATTTAGCGGTGTAGTATGTTTAAGTATTTTGTCGTTTTTTTTTTTTGTTTTTTTTTTTGGCATATTTGTGGGAGGAGGATGGTTTTCTATCATATAACAACTGTTAGTAGTAGTTCGCCCTTTCTATTACTTTCGGAACTAGATTATTAATTTTTTTTTTTAAACAACCAAATGTCGTTTCCAATTTACATCATTTCAATTGAAGTCAAGTAGCGTAGACTTTGCACAGATTGAGGAAACTTACTCCTGAGCTGGGCATTTGGTATTCATCAACAGTTGGGAGGGTGTTTGTTTCAACTGATTGCTGTAACTTCAGCTGCCTTGCTCCCCACCTGGGGGGGAGGGTTCTTGGAGTGCATTCGGGGCTGATGTAAGTCTTTTGTAGGGTTGATTGGTTTAGACTTCCATTGTTTTAGGCTATACAGTCATGTCCCAGTTTTCCCTACGCCTAGTCTCCATAGCTATAAATTTGGTTTCTAGGACTGTATTATTAGAGCTATATTTACAGTGGTTACTCGGTTATTATAATGCTTAGTAATCGTGAAGTTCAATCACTTTCGTGGCTTAATTTATTACCCCTGAAATATAATTAAATTTCATTACACCTCTATATGCGCAAAAGATATGTCGTTCTATACTCCAAAATTATAATTGTCCAAACTGTATAATAGCGGATTTATTATTTATCCATTATGTTGATTTTTTTTTAAAGAGTTTTGTAATATATTTTTGTTCTTATCAAGGCGGAATTGTTTTACTCTTGTGTATAATTACTTCTAAATGTTGAATATTTATTTGTATACATTGTGGCCAACTGTATTTGTATGGAGGCTTTCCCCATGAACAAATAAATAAAAGAAAATAAATAATTACAGACTGTTCATCATCCCTAAGCAGTAAATTAAAAATATAATTCTACTAATAAATTATTTAACTTGACTTTCTACAGAGGCACCATCAGATGATTTAACACAGATACACGAATACAGAGTTTATTCAGGAATCAATTCCAAGATTGTTCAAACGAGGTTAATGATTAATAAATTGTAAAATCTGTTTATTAAAATTATACTAAGATATGGAAATTTTATTATCAATTTTTAGCAGCACCCATATCTAATGCGTTTTAGTGCTGTTTATACTCAAATCAAAATAACGTGTTTTATTGCCGAAGCATAAGCAAAAAGCTAAAACCCAACTAGCCATACTAACTCATTTCTGGGATCAGTTTATAACTGAATGTTTACTCGTAGTTAAATAAAAACCTTGTGTTATGTCTATTTTTTTGCCAGCTCAGGGTTAAATTGAATTGTTGAAATTGAAATTCCTACAGATATGGTCATATATATATTTATATACTCAATTAACTTTAACCCCGTTTCCTTTAAGATTTGAAAGAAAGATGTACAAGGTCTGTAAAGCCAACAGAAATTAAATAAAATATATATAAACAATAATTTTTATAATATTAGGCCTGTCGTTTTTTTATTAGAAACAATATTCCAACATTTTAGATACATAGATTTACATTCATGCAAGATGATTTATATATTAAAAAAAAAGTTTAGAAAAAAATAGTTATATAACCACTTTTGTAGGAAATTTAATATATTTCTTCATTTTACCAAAATAACAATTCTTTTGTTACAACTATAACAACTCTCTGTTTTTACTACGTCCATCTCTCCCCTTCAACCTTGAGCGACACGCAAACCCACCACACATTTATCCATTTAAAATACTGAATATGCTACAATATAAAACAAACCAGTTTTATTTTTAAATGTTAAAATTAAGTGTATAATATGACCTGACGATATGACATTATTTAACGAATATAATATTTTTATCCTCAATTGTGACAAAAAAATCCTCAGCAGACGTCTATCATTATGTGTGTACATAAATTACACATGTGTAAATAGTGTAGAGTTTTGGAGAACCTTAAAAAGTTTTTCTTATTTAGAAGAAACTTTGAATGAAATTCATTCCCACTTTTATGTTATTAGTCTGCCTAGAAAAAAATCCTAAATACTGAATTTCAAGAAACTATAGGAGTATTCATGATGTTGTGTTAGATGTAAAATGTTTTACCGTGTTAAAAATATTATCATAGAATTGTGACCAGCCCTATTTAAAGTAATGTTAAATTTAAATGCATAAGAGTTCCTAGTGGATTTTCTGAGCATCTTGTTTTATAACCTTTCCTTCCAAAACTTTATGTTATTGTTTAGTACTAAGTTTTGATTAAAGTAATTTATTACAACATGCCTAAAGAGGAAATTGTGTGAAAATATGGCCCCTGAATGTCGTGTCGATTTTCTATATTCTCAGGAAGAGAATCAAAATGAGCTAATTGACAACTGTCTTGAACAATTCAATACATTACAATTATTGTCATACATTGTTTTATTAGCTATAAAAACATCCAAAACAATACTAACACAATCAAACCACAAACTACGTGCAAATAATATGTATAATACTACATTTCTTGTTACTACGACAACAAACAAAATGACCTCACCTGGTCTGTTGCGTGACGTCAATCTCCATTTAACAGACCTAGTAACAAACTTTCAACCATGTTATATGTTATATCGTTTTAACACGGTAAAAGAAGTAAATATTGCTCCATTTACCATGAGTTTTCCATCTAACACGCTTTAACATGTTAAACTAAAGATCATGAATACTACTTATATATGATGTGCGTGTGTTTGAATAAAAATATAAAATCCACCTCTTCCCCTCGGCAATGGCCTACGATAAAATGCAAAAGTTTACTTTTTTCAAGAAAAAAAAGTTAGATTTGTCCGATACCACACAACAGACTGACCTTGACATTCTTTGCACTACAGTGACTGCTTTACATCGTTCCTAAGATTTCCCTGACAAACTAATTTACAATTCTAATTTACGGACAAATGTAAGCGCTGGAAATTAAATTCTTTTCGACATTGCTAACATATTCATTTATTTGGAAGCAGATGACATATAATAAGCACATCGCATTAGGACAGGCCTTTTTATTATCCGTTTGTCGTCATTTTCTGTTATCATCTTTGAATTCTATTATTTTATCTTATATTATTTTTCTATGATTTTTGGCTTTCCAACAGTATATAATACGTCTATTATCTCCTTTTGTTTATTAATTAATACTTTCATAGCTTAGATTTATCCATCTATGTTTCATTACTCATAAAATGAGAAATGAATAATTATTTCAAATAAAAAAGATTAAGAAGGACTTTTGAGAAAGATTTTTTTAAATTTTCCATTTAAGCCCTTTCAGACAAGCTAAAATTAAAGACCAATTAATTGTACGTTGTTATTCCGAGTTTAATCAAAATCGTTTGAGTCGTTATTGAGAAAATCCAAAAAATTGTGAAAAATTAATCTTATCGATTTTAAGTCTCTTTCTCCCAGTCTATTTTATCTAAACAGTTGATGTAACATCCCAGCCTTAAATATGTTATTTTAGTTTTTGAGTAGGCTTTTCACATACACGAACACAGACAGATTTTGCGCGACTTGGTTATATAGACTCATAGGTCTTAAGTAACTCAAAGACTTATGGCTGTGAAGTCTGGGGAGCGGCATCCTTAACGAAAAGGAAAAACTTATAATCTTCTCAAAATAAAGTCGTAAGAAACAGCCAATTGCATCGGGAACTACAAATAGAGGCAATAGAGGATTACATAAAAAAAAAGGTTCTTGAAGTTCCACTCCCAGTTACCTACAGTTAAAGGAGCAGTGATCTACAGCTTGGGAAACCCAACTACAACCCGAAGACTGAAGGCTACTACTGCAGGACATCCTGTTATAGGTCCTATATTTATCAGTTATTTTGTTGTCACTCTAAAACTTTATTTTATTTTAATTTTGTTTTCTTATCTTTTTTCTTAAATTAACTTTTTTTTCTTTTTTCCATAGAAGTCAATTATTGATTTTGTTAAATCCATAAATGTCATATTTTTTTTTAGTAAATTTACCTTTATCTTTTATTAAGAATTATTATTTTAATCCATTTATTTTATCTTAATTTTGTTTTTATTTATAACTTTGTATATAGTTAGGGGTGTCTTTTATATGAGACTATATCCCCCATAATGAATTGTTATTAAAATTGTAGCTCTTACATTAACCATGTAAAGCCCACCAGGCAGATCTGGTATAAAATAAAAACAGGACCTCAAAACGCGTTAAATACTTCAATTCGAAATTGTTCACGTTTGCTATACCTCGCCATATTATATATTCCATGTATAGGTAATTAAAAGTAAAAAACGAATCCTTTAGTTTTGCATGTTTGTCGTGTTAATGGGGAAGATGTTATTGCTATGCAAATGGGGAAGGGAGGGAGGGGGTGTAGGAAGACATGAACAGTAGCTGAGTCAGATTAAGAGCGGGACTGCAGTGTCGTCACTTCCGGCCAGCTGCCCGGACTATCGGCTATACATCCTATGCTGCTCTCTCACAGCTGCGTCCACTCCATGACCTATTTATTCAAACATGGCATGCATGGATGTGTATATTATTGCTCTAGAGATAGGAAACAGTAATAGGTATCCCAGATGATTTATCCTCTCAAAAGTGTAAGTGTATACCTGGTAGTTATAGACCCTATGTACTTAGGTTGTTAAAGACGGGCAGCAAACAAATAAATTTGAATATAACATCTAATACAACAAAAAAAAAGAGAGGAAGTTCAAGGTATTATTCCCCATGTTCTCATAAATACGGAATTATATAAAAAATCCAATCCATACAGCATAGAATAGAATATATATTTATTTGTTAAGACTGAGTCTTGTACAAATTAAATTACATAATATTCAGTTTTATGACAAAACCTGAGTCCAGTGCTCCATTTCAAAAAACGGAGAAGCTAAAACAAGTGCATCATTACAAAAAGAATAAACAAAAGAAAAAAAAAAGTGCTCCATTTTATTAAACTTAATAATAATCAAAATTATTTTAAATAAATCATAACATAATATAAGTAAAAAGAATTATTGGCTTCGAAAACTACTTACATGCCACTAACAGAATCAAACTTATTACATATTCTTACAATGTAAGTATAGAGTCTATTCAATTTCACTTCATTGTCAATGTTCAATATATTTTGGATGTTTTGAAGGTCTTAAAATACGAATATATGTGGCTTTAAGATATATTGTCTATTTTCTTTAATGGTTGGACATGTTAGGAGGAAATAGCTTTTGCAGAATGGGCCGAGTTCGTTTTCCTTGAAAGTGAGGGTTTTGCTTCCGTGGTTCCTACTCTTAGTTGGCTGATGCCCCTTATGATTATTATTTTTTTTAATTTAGTCTAAATTATAAATATCTTTCAGGATTAAGTAGGTTGAAACTGTAAAGTGATCGCTATATTTAAGTTCAATGCTTTATTAACATCAGTTGAGAAGTTATGGTTCACGATCTTTAATATCTGGAACAATTTATATTTTATTGAATGTCCATTCAATGGAAAATTATTTTATTTATAAAACAAAAAAAATAATAATAAAGAAACTGCTTCAGTCCTTTATTTCTCTGGAGAATTAGTGGGTTTGGAAAAGAAAAAGTTTTCACAAAAAGTAAAATACACATTAATGAATTAAAAAGATAAATAAACGTAATTTATTATTGTAAAAAATTGAGAAAATTTTATCTATTTATCTATTTTTTATCATAGATCTTCGTTGCTTTGTATGTCCAATTCATATTTTAGAAATTTATTTTTTATTTTGACGAAATACAATTTTATGGATCGGACATAAGAACGCAACGTAGATCTGTAATATTAAAAAAAAAAATTATACAAGATAATTTATTCAAATTTTTAAATAATATGTGTAAAATTGGTTTTAATTTTTATTGTTGCATTGTTTTAAAATTTACAGAGTACCCTAAAGACCGAGGAGTATTCCGAAACGCTAGTTCATTTTATATATTTTATGAAACAGGAGGAAAATATAAAAATAATGATTAGTTTATGTTTATATTTAAAAAAACACATCGAAAGTACAAATCACTAAACATTTATATTAGAGAAGTTAGATCTTTCCGTTGTAGAAGTATAGTGTTTAATAAGAATTAATTTTACATTTTAGTACCCGTTATTGGTGCGTGTATATTACACATATGTATCTGGGAAAATAAGGAATTAAAATATCCCAATCATATTCAATTTGATATTGGAAGAATGATAAATAAAGCCACGAGGAATCTCATATTGTTCTATCAAATTGAAGTTTGTTTCGTCCAATGAATTTAAACCGTATACCGCCCCCTCTTGCCAGTTATCCATCAATTCATCTTCCAATCTGTCAAACAAGAACTTCCAACTTCCAGTTTCTGTAATTCAAATCATATTTATAGTATCCTTCCTGTTCATTATTTAATATTGATAAAGTTTTTCAATTTTTCAATGCGCCGTCTGTTTCTATGTAGATCAGTAATTTGTTCTTTCGGATGACAAATGTCTTGAAAGAGGAAAGTTTCTTGTTGAAAGGATTATTTTATTATTAATTCAGTCCAAAAGTGAACCAGGTATATTTGTTTTATTTATTCCTATGGAAATTAAAATACATTTATATAATTTTTTGTCTAAATCGCAAATTTAATTCATTAACTTAATATTTTATTCTATTATTCTATTATATATCTATTCAGATAACGACCAAATTTAATTCGTTTTTAGTTAATAAAAATATTTTGTTCTGAATCATTTATCAATTTTTTTTTCTATTTCTAAAAGCAAACGAATTTCAATTATTCCTAGTTGACGAAGTTTTAGTAACTGTGGACATCGCTATTACAACAAATAAAAAAGATGAATAGACTGAACAGCCTATGTTAGTTAAGAAGACCTTCTGTCTTTCAAAAGGTTTATACCGCTAAACAAATGTATTAATAAAATATAAGTTGGGATATTAATTATTTAATTAAAGGGTTACTGTATTGGTAGGTTAGCCACCCCTAGATGTAATAAAAATATGAGATGTTATATTACGTTTTATTATTTCGAATTGAAAAATATTCATTTTTGGCCTAATCATATAATTCTGAAGAGTAAATAATGTTATCACTTACATTATAATTTCTTCAACTTTTCCGCCATACTTAACGATTTGCTGCTTACCTTATTTCAACTTATATTATAATTAATAAATTACAATACATCATCAATTTTTTTATCATTAAATTTACTGGTTCATGCTATAAAATATCAGTACGTTAAAAAATCTAAATTTTGAATTCTGTTTATGGATAGATTCGTAGTTTATAGTAGGTATATATTATTGTTTATATTGTATTAGCAAGACAAGTACAACAGTGTTCTGTTTATTTTGACATGGAACCTCGGGTTTAATTAAGCTTTGTTATTATTAATTTATGATAATCGCATATTGTTGCATTGTTTTGAGACCAAGTCTCTGTATTCCGTTTAAAGACGAACCTAGTGGTACAATATATCTTGGAAGACTTGATTTCAGTATCTGTTACAGTGTGTAAAACATTTCACATATTTCGGCCAATATCTGGTTTATACTATTTTCATCCTCCCCTAGAAATACATTAGCTAATTAAATATTTAATTTAGTTTTAATAAATAAATATTATAATTTTATTATCTATCAACATTCATTTAATATATAATCTATAACATAAAATAATCGTATATTTTACGTATAATAAGGTAGTATCTCTTTTCCGGCTTTCAGGAGCGATGAATTTTGACGTATGATGTAACAAAAGAGAGGAAATTTTATGAACAAGTAATGAATCTCTATTCCTGTTCTTAAATTTGTCCTGAAATTTCAATATAGATTATTTTAAAAAGGTGAGAGGTTTCAAAACTTCAACAGTAATTAGTCGACCAATTAAGAAGTCTGATGGCGGGGAACTGTAAGTTTTGAAGATTTCAGTGCGGTCATCAAGTATATGTTGGATCCCGTGTTTTAGTCCAAAGTCGAAAAATCAACCGTTTTTGAGATAGCGCACGAGTTAGGTACGGCTTAAACATAATTCTACTGTATCTACACGTTTGCCATTTGCCTCTTATACCCTTTTTACACGTATTGCCAAAATTTACCCGATTAGCCAAAAATATGGTAAACAAAGTGTGGAATTATTCATTATAATCTCTCCGTTTGTTGGTATGTGACGATTGAGATAACGGCTAACCTATTTTTATTTTTAACTGGTCAAATTGTTGTCCGTCTATGCTTATATAAATATTTTGAGCTAAAGTATTAACTATTCATAGGTTATGTTATATATAACATTGTGATTTTCCTAGAATGTTTAGAACAATTTGAGCTAAAAATATTAAAATACTATAATGCATTTTTTTTAGTCGGTCCATTTTTGAATATGTAACGTTTTGTTGTGCAAACGGCTCGGACTATTTACAATTTTCATCTCAAATTATTCGATCCATGGGTTCCCACCAAACATCCGTTCAGGTACGGCCTAGCTTTGATGTCTCCACCGGTTCGATTCAGGATTTATATAAATTTACCTATAGCTGAATATTAACTATACAACTGAAGTGATATTTTCCAGTGGTGTAGGTTAATTATTTATTACGTAAAATGTCACTTAAAGATCGTCAATGTAAAGTATGCACCGTTTCCAATTGTGTGTATTGAATAGACTTTTTTGATAATATATGTTTTATACGTACGAGCAAGATATCGCTTATATTTCGAATGAATTGAAGATAAGGAGAAAACATATCTAGTGCGAGAGCTCTCTAGTTTATCGATTTATTCTGCATCAAGTAAGTGCTAACTTTTAGTGACAAAAGCTCATCGAGACCGCTCAGGACCCGTACTCTGTAAACCCCGCATTGTTGAGGCAGACCACTTGACACCGTAGAGTGGCGGTGCCCGGCGGAGTGCAAAGGCCCCGCCTGCTGGAAATATAATGGAACTGGAAGTAGGAGGAGGGATTATTGCAGAGGGTTCTGTGTACACGGGGATTGTTAGGATTTGCCGATTGTTCTAAACCAATTAAGGCTGTTCAAATGGACAACTCCCCGTTCCCTATCAACATGTTCCCGGCCTCTTTATTAAACCATTTTGGTTTGAGTTGTCGGGGCTCCTCATCTAGGTCTTAAGGCTGAATCTCATCGATGAATAATTACAAATTAGATTTATTAAAAATTACAAATATAAAACAAGACAAACCTGAACTTACATTTTTTTTTAATATAACCTTCTTAATATTAGAATTAAATTCAGAAATGGATTGATAAGCAAAGTTAGTAGGTACGAGATTGAGTGTGGGTAGAGAGTTTATGTTGTGATCTGTCAAATTTGGATTTAAGCAAAAACATAATGGTACATTATGATGAATTTTATTTGTGACTTATTAACGAACATTGGAGATAATGAAGATTGGATAATCCTGATTAAAATGAGATTGTCGTAGTGTATCGTTGATAGCTTTTGTCTCGTAAACCATTTCTTGTCGTTTTAATGTTGTATGAGGGTTTTGAGGTAGACTTTATTATCTTACTAGCTGAACCAGTAATGCTTCGGTAGTGCTAATTTGAGTATGTAATGTAATGAACAAAATTTATTGATTGAATGATATAAATTTAGTTGAAATTAAACATTTACGCAAATATTAAAATTTGTATGTCTTGACAAGAAATTGTATAATAGTTTTTTTTTTAAATAAAAGCAAAAAGTTCGGCATACCATTTCTTGGTTCAACGGTTCCAAACCATGGCACCCTTGCTGGGGTAAAAAAATGTTGCGGCACTACTATTGGGCTTAATAAATTCGTGGCATTCTTGTAGAGCTGAAAAAATGTTGCCACAATTGTACTTACATTAATTGAATTCGTAGAAACATAAGAAAAAACAGTGCAAAGTCAATGTTGGGATGCCCTGTATACTTGCTACATCAATTTATTTATTTTTTTAATATTTTGAGAAAGGGACATTCGCTAGTGGAACCACCGAGTGACATCTCTTTTTTTTAGCGAATTTATTCCAAAATTAAAATAACAACTTTAATAACTAATTTAATTTATAAATTTTATATCTTTGCGAATACTTTTCCGATTTAGCAAATTTTGTTTAGGTAATCCGATTACCCATAGTCTCATCAGATACATTATACGAACAAATATGCACAATTTGAGTCATGTAGAATTAATGTTTAATTTTGATTATAACTTTTTTTCTACTGAATAAATCCTGGATTGTATGAGCTAAGAATCTTCCCTGAACGACTCCGAACATCATGAATAAACTATATGTAAATTGGTTAAGAACTTAATGAACTTGGATAAGTAACAAACGAACATTACATTTTTATTTATACAAATGATAACCATATATTGTATTGTGTTGAGGCCAAGTCTCCATATTATTTCTTAAAGTAAATAAATAATAATAACATTAACAACGATTAAAGAAGAACCTGGAGGTTTCGTTTATATCTTGGGAGGGTTGATTTCAAAATGTTACTCTGACTTATCCAGAAGGGATTTTGGGAAGAATCTGGAGTCAGGACGTCTACGGTTTACGATAATTAATAATCATTTTCAATAAATAAAAAAAGTTTAATGATAAATGTATGGTTAAATCTTAATTACTGGTTTTAATTTTGTAGTTAGATCTATTTGAGATGAATAGATGATTTAGAAAGGCTTAAAATCGAATCCAGTTCCTTGATGCAAAACTAATAATAGATCTCTGAGTAAAATTATTCATTAATATAAAAATACCTTTTACTATTTAGTATAATTTTAATGCTAGCGTTAAATTCAACCGCCACATGCTTTAAAAATTATTATTTAGTTTTCATGGATTAATGGAAAGCTCATAAATATATAAAATATTTGCCCATAGTAATTTTCTTGCTGTCTAATTTCAAACAATATATTTTTCCTTCTGATTATTTTTGTATGTTTTTTTTTTCTTTGGATTGAAAGTGATTGATGACAGTTGTAACAGTTGTTGAAAGATTTTTATATAAAAAAAAATTATGTTGAGATTGATTACGCATCTGATTACAATAATAAATTGTTTGAAAATCGAGGATTCACCTAATTAAATTATAAAAATAGTTTAAGATATTTTTTTACAAATTGCGTGTTAGGAAACCACATTAATATCTTATCCTAAATCCTATGAAAAATATGTGTATGATTAGAACGGTATATGATGCATGAAAACATGCAGTAAAATAAACCCGTTTGTGCTATGATCAGAAGAAATGACAACTAAATGGATTACTCTGGCTGATTTTCTTATCTTTGACATAAATATTGAACAGCGAAAAAGAAATTCCCTGCATCATTCCCTTTCGTGGATATAAATATACCGTGAGTCACATGCGTGATTGGTCACAGGCTCTGTTTGAAGGATACAGATTAAAGATTACCTGTATTCAACTAGAGTTACACTTTAACGCAAATAAAAGGGATAAAGATACAAGGAAATTATGAAAACATTTTATTTTTTATAAGTAAAGATTTTTCATTTATCAAATTTAAAGGCAATAATATTTCTCCAATAATCATTTATGAACTACTTTAGTTTAATTTAAAACTACGTTTTGGTTTAATTGCTATCTTTAGGAACAAAAATTTTTTTTACACTATCCAGTATAGACGCTATATGTTATAAAAGGGTTGTCAAGATTACTGTGGTTATAAATTTATGAATTCTTGTTAAAATAATGAAGTGGTGCATTTATTTTGATCTGAAGTGTATATAATTTGCTTCTACTATTTCTTAATTAACAATTATCGCTCTTTTGATGAAATTCTTAGTTATATCTTTACTTCGATTCATACCATGATTACTTTAATAGTTTAGTATACAGTTACTACTTGATTCTTTTTTAGTTCGTTGCGTACTAAGGTTTTCTAATTGATCTCTTATTATAAAATTTATTAACTTTATTGTACTGTAACTGTGGTTTTATTATAGACCATGTTTTTAAATATTGTTTATTTTACTCGCGTAATTTGAAACAAATATATATCAAACAGCATTATATTAACCTTAAGCAACGATAAAAGTAAATTACCTGCTGTATTTCCCTTTACCAAACTGAATATAGTAAAACAATTAGAGTAGTTCCAACATGGCGGCAGGACCTGCAACACATTACAACTCCCGTTATGGGTTTCCGGGCTGCTATTTCGATATTTTTATGTCTTCCAAACTTAGCCCTCATTTACTTTTTTTTTAACCGAGCGTTTCCTCAGCATTATATGGTGGCAATGGTGTTGAAAATTATTTTTAGTTCAGTTGCTATGATTAATGCCACTAGAGAAGAGCATCTATATACTGTATCACTACTCCTGTAATTTACCAATTGAATGAAAACGGGTAATATAATTTAGTGGACAAATACGAGATATTATGATACATTTTGATTTCAATATTGGAAGAAGTCAAACACATTAGAGGAGTTTTCTATTAAAAGTTAAAAATTCCTATTTGGAATTATTTAAATTATCCTATTTAAAATTATGTGAGTTTGAAGATAAGATAGATTTTTTTACTAACAGTTTTGATCAATACCTTACATCTGACAAATCAAAATTTTAATATTAAAATAAATAAACTAGGCTTTTTTATTATTAATATAATTTCTTAAAACATTCTTTACTTTGAGAATATACCAGAAATGGATATATCGCTTTGCTTGAATAGTAGCGCATCAGATAAAAAAAATATTTTATTGGACGTAATCTATGGATTGTACCATGGACTGCGGTTACTTTTCTTAACAACCCTACACCCTTTGGAACAGAGAAAGAAACTCCTGTCTACGTTGATATCTTGTCTTCATTTCGCAACAGTTTGCTATTTCTGGGGTGAGTCAACCAAACCAAATAAAAACAATGCAGTCCTTTTACATGCCAAGAAAAAAAAAGTTTTGATTTATTGATTTTATATTCATGATTTTTGATTTAGTCTATAATTCCAGTGTGAAATATTTTTCAAGAGATTCTTCATTCCTCTGGACACGTAACAGTTCACTATATATTCTTAAAATGTAACTGCTAACTGAGGAACGAGTCTTAGAAATAGCGGGTAGCAACAAACATAGCGCCCATAAAACCAGTAAAAAATAGAAACTGAATTTATACATAAAATTAATTAATTTCAAATTTTAAAAAACAGTTTTACTATGCTCTGAAGTAGTAAAATAAGCAATAGAAAATTTATATACGTCCTGAAACTAAATTGAAATTTCAAGGATATTTTTCTCGGCTTATTTATTAATAGAAATAATGATTCTACAAATCGGATTGAAGAGAATTAATTTCTAAATCTATTATGCCTTAGCGAGAACTGGGTTAAGTCGAAACTCATTACAATTGTAATTGGATGATGTCATCATAAGTGAATGTCATTATCTACACAATGGACCGACGTCGAATATAGAACGTCTAAGCTTCTCTTCGTATTGAATTTATTTTAGTTTTCATTTTATGAATATAATTCTTACTTTTGTGGTGTTGTTGCATTATATTATAATTTTTATTCAATAATATGCAAAAATATTATTATGTTATTTAACGAATATATTTATGATTTATTAAGTACGTACCGTTTTCAACTATAGATTATATATTATACAATTATAGATTTTTAATTCTGACTTATTACACGTGTATCTATTC
>NW_027110569.1:834235-846632 GCF_000696795.3 Halyomorpha halys
ATGCATGTGGTTTATCTTCTGAGGATGTCCTTAATTTCATAAATATCATAAATATAATATCAATTAATCGTATTAACAATACCCTTAAAAGAAATGACCATACGCCACTGTTGTGTACCAGTGATCTAATGTAGCTAATATTAGGGGTAAAAATTATTAAATTTGTTTTTATACCTATAATTTTAAAAATCTATTTAATTTCAAATAAAAAAAAAACTTAAAAATTAAAGCCTGTTAATTTTACCTATTTTAAAGATTATTCAAAGAGTAATGGTTATCTCTTAATGTATTAATAAGAATATTGAAGATCTTAAAGGTAAGAATATAAACTTTTAAAGTGTTAGAAAAATTGAATATCATGTTGTTTTTTTCTTAATCGAGGTTTGACATTAGGTTTCAGATGGGCATATGAAAGTTTATTCAAGTAGAACCTAAGAAAGAAAGATTAGAATATTCAGTAAATTAAAGAATAGTTCACAATGGTTCTGTAAAAAACAAGCCTAGAGAGGGTAGAGAGAAACAGAGAAAAAGAACAGAACTAAATAGATAAAGAAAAACCACATAATAAAAAATATATGTGTGTATGTGTGTATTATAATTTTTAAAAATGTACTTATACACGTACTACTTATACACACATTGCACATATGGCAATTTTTTATTTTTTTGTGTTTAAAATATTCTGTATGTTTTTCCGTAGACTGTAGTTACCTTGCGACAGCCCTTCAAGCTTTCGGATAAACAAGTCCAAGGTAATGTCTTTGGAGTACGTCCAATTCAAAATACTCTTAACATTTCTATTTTTCAGATGTCGCCACAGCGACATGTACTTAGACTAAGTTAAAAATTTCGTTGTATAACGCCTGTTTCTCTGTGAGTGGTAAATAATTATTTTATAATTATGAAAAATACTTTCGGTTTTGCAATTAATGATTGCACTTTAGGAGTGACAGCTGTGCGAAGTGGATGGGTATTTAGCCTTAAATATTTTATTTTATTTATCATGCTAAGATTTGTCCACGTCCAATGTAACCTCATCTGATTGACTTAAGAAGTGTTATTGTATAATATTAAAAATTTTAGATTCATTTACTAAAGAATGCACTCGCTGACATGTAAAAAAAAATACTTGTTACACTTGAGAGCCAGCATTCTTTTGCTGACTAACACTCCCCATCCCCTATTAGAGACCCAACACACTCGATGAAGGTGAAACTGATCGGAGACCGAAGATATGAGTTATATTTGTTACTTGCCTCTGTGATGCGCCATCCTCCCAAAGTTGGCCCTCGCTCGCGCACTATGCGCCCGCACTGCCCCCACTCCTTGTGCTCCCTTCCTAGTCCTCTCCTCTTCCGCCTTCTGCTTAGCTCGGTTTATTACTCATTTACTCATTGTCATGGGCATAGTATACTATATT
This sequence comes from Halyomorpha halys, assembly GCF_000696795.3. Lineage (NCBI taxonomy): Eukaryota > Metazoa > Arthropoda > Insecta > Hemiptera > Pentatomidae > Halyomorpha > Halyomorpha halys. The sequence continues at coordinate 835,656 of NW_027110569.1, forward strand.
TCTTTGTATAACCTTGATGGAAAATAGCTTTAACCTTACTTCTTATATATTGCGAGGTTTTGAGCATGTTCGAATCATGAAACAGTGTTTCATGAAGAGTTTTAGGTAGTACTTAAGAATGGTATATATAGTATAAACTCCGATTAAAATTGAAATATTTTTATATTGACTAATAATTCTAAACGAGTTTCCTTCCAACTCTAATATTTAGACCTAATACTTTTTACTGACATGAGTTATTAATAATAGATTAGTGACTCTTTTTAGTGAATTTTGAACTGTTCCTTTCTTTTTTGTTCATCTTCCATGCCTGTTGACTTATTACTTTGAGTATCTGTACACCAATATAGCTCATAGTTTAGACAATTTTTTTGTTCGCATAATTCTTGGCAGAGGGAGGGTTCATTACTTTATTACTAAGTTTATAAAATCAGGAAGGCATAGCGGCTGCCCATTCCAATGAAAATAATCTGCTTGCTCCTTTTGCTGAATCAGTGAGTCATATAAAAGATATAAACTGTACAAACCAATCATTGTGACTTTACAATGCGAAGTTGAATCAATTTATATAAAATGGCACCACGAATCTTGTCTATGGTATGTTTTTCATAAGGATGTGGAAAATAAGCTTAGGATTATATCCATCTTATTAATTGTAATAATGAAAAATAAATAAAACCAAAATTATTTTTAAAATATCATAGATGACATTTTTAGCAGCCTAAACAAATTCTATACGTAAATATAAAACTATAACTCAAAGAGATATTTATAGAAAATAAGCAGAACAATTGAAGAGTTAATTACAGAATCAATAAAAGAGGAAGGCCTGTGATATTATACTAAATCATTATTCAAATCATCCAGATCATATGAAAATAAATATCATTAAATATTTTATAGACAGAACCATAAAAATAACAGATGAAACAAAAATCAATAATAAAAACAAAAATATATAAAAATTTTTTAGTTAATTTTTATGCAACAGATGAACAGAAAAATGTGGAATTCCTTTATAAATATAAATAAGAATTTGAGGGGAGAAATAGGAAATCGAAACACAAATGTTACGAAATATATCAATATAAAATATATATCAATAAGTTATCGCTATGCTTAGACAGAATATTTAAAAATTATGATGTATAAAAACATAGATTTGGTAAAACTAACTAAAAGTAAAACTTTTATAAAAATATAGTTGTTGTTATATAGTTTTATAATACAAAAATTGGGGTTATAAAGTGGTCCTCAGGTTTGTCCTCATTCATTTTGAGTGATGTTTTAGCATTTAGTGCGGCTGAAAACATTAATAGTCGATCTCACTTTAATTGTATATATGTATATGTAGTTGACCGTAAAAATTGATATATAGGAAGATGGTCAGGGTTGCGGTCACAAGTGAAACGAAAATAGTTTACAACTATTTTATTTTCCAACGTTTCGCCCCACTTTATAGGGCCTCATCAGGGCTAAAAAGATACAAAATGAAACTAAGTTAAGATAAAATAATAGAAATAAAAATAAAAAGATAAAAAGATACAAAGAAGTTATTGTATTTTCCTGCTCTGATGAAGACATATAACGTAGGTCGAAACGTCGGCAGAAAATAAATAAATAGTTTTTCCTTCCTTCCTGACCGCAGCCCAGACCATCTCCTTCAAATTAACTTACAGTCAATCATCTACATGTATATTGTATATTGGTCAGCAAATACACAAAAAATAATTTTTTGAGCCTCAGAGAAAGGGCTTTGTTTCGGAAGTGGTGGAACCATCCCTCTTGCTACAAGTAATTTTAGAGTATGGCTGAAAATTTTATTCTCGACTCACTGGGAATCCTACATCATTTGTATTATACCTTGCCTGTGTATTGTCAACTCAATGACTCGAAAATGAGTTCAAATTTATCGGATTGTTTTATAGCAACGTTTGGGAGCTTAAAGATGTTTTTCGTAATGATATATTAAAAAAAAAAATTAATATTTCCTCTTTTTGATCTTGTTTTAGTAGTGCTCTGGTCCACGGTCAGAATCGTAGCTAATACTCGTTTCAAAATAACACAGTCATTATAACCATTCACTGTAGACGATAAATTACAGACCCGTAGAGTACAATGAGAGTAATTGTCTAGACGCTCCTATGCCTATTAGGACGTTCCTAATATAAGTCTTCCTTCCCCTGCCGCTTTGTCATTGGGTCCGTACCAGTTTCATCTTATTCAATTATATAATATTGTATTATCTTTAAGAATGTAACTCTATCAATTTTAGCTGTATTAATGATTTAATTAAATTGCACCCTGACTCTATCTGCCAAAATTTTGGAATACATTTTTAAAAAAACAGTAGCTACTTCCTGAAGAAATTCTGTTCCTTGTTATAAAAAATACTGCCCAAATCGAAAAGTGGGTTGATATTGCACAAAATTGAGTTAAGTTCATCGAGGCTTCTGATCGCCTGCGGCATCCGAATTTTCGGGAAACTTATTGGATTTTCTTATTCTGTGATGGCAGGGTATCATTAATTTGCTTCGTATAATTTTTTTTTAATTAGTTTCAATATAAAAATTATATTACTCTTTAAGTAATTTTTTTTATTTTATTTTAATACTTATATATTGTAATTATGAGAGATAGTTGACCGTGGATGATAAATGAGGAGAAGATGGTTGGGGGTGCGGTCAATGAAACACAAATAAGTATGACTAACTTATTTTAATGTGCCGACGTTTCGGCTAGAGTTTCTAGCCTTCTTCAGGGCTAAAAACAAAACAAGATAACAACCACAGTAAGTATAGAAAAATAAAAAATATAAAAGAAAGTATAAACAAAATAATTTTACCCATACAATGAATAGTTTTACAAAATAGAATTAATAAAATTAAGTGATGAGAGAAGCGGGAAATAAAATGTAAACCTAGGTAATTGAAAAAGCGGGTACAATAACTTACTTAAGGAAATGAAATAAAATTAAAGTTATATAATGCAAAGAAGTATGAACATATTAGTTATTATTAATTTAAAATTTAAATATGAAAAGAAAATGAAAATTGAGAGGAAGAAAATATATGTAACAATAATAGATGATAAAGAGGCAAATTATAAGTATAGTGTACAAATCTTATAACGCGGGCAAGGAAAATGGATAAAGTGGAGAAAATAAGGGGAAAGAGTAAAATAAGATAAAAGTAAAAAATTTATTTTACTTAATAATTTTGCCAAAATGTATACCTTAGTAGTATTACATATGAATCTAAATATAACCCGGAAAGGCATTGGTTGTCCTAAAACGGATACTTAGTAGCTAAATAAATTTGATCAAGTGATGAATTAGAAATTTTCGTTTGAATAAATTTTTTTTTTTTTAGTTTTTCGCCTATAAATTCTAGAAAGTGAATCTTACAAATGTAATGTGCAGTCTCTAAGAGGTGATCGTTAGAGGTACTGTCGCTATGAAAAATGCATTAAATATGCATTCAGATGTTTCAACCCACTTTCTTTTTACGTTTGTTACGTGTTAATTCAAACCTTTTTCAAGTCAAATGTATACGTCGTTTCAATTAAAAACTTTTCCATTTCAAATGTAATAGTCGAAGAGCAGAAAAAAACCCAGCTATTTCAGTCCATTTTTCGATTAATTTAATAATAACTATGTACGTGTAGTTGTAAAAATTGACGAGTCTGCCAAGTATAATTAGGAGGAACAAAAAATGTTTTAAAACACTAAAAAAAGTAATTTTTCTTTCGGAGCTCCATATCTTTAAAACTACCCACCACACTAAAAATTTAATAGGACATAATTTAAAGAAGAGTAAGTTTGTTAAAATATAAGATATGTATTGGGAAGTCCTGATTCTGTTTTTAGAATCGTTTTTTTTTACGGCGTTTGCAAATTTTGGTTTATTGTTATTTTTGGAGATTGTTAGAGCTGCGATTATAAAGAAGAAACATTAATAATAACTATTTATTAATTTTCTGCCGACGTTTTACCTACGTTTTAGGTCTTCATCGGGGCTTTAATAAAAAGATACAAAGAAGTTATTGTATTTTCCTGCTCTGATGAAGACATATAACGTAGGTCGAAACGTCGGCAGAAAATAAATAAATAGTTTTTCCTTCCTTCCTGACCGCAGCCCAGACCATCTCCTTCAAATTAACTTACAGTCAATCATCTACATGTATATTGTATATTGGTCAGCAAATACACAAAAAATAATTTTTTGAGCCGAGGTTTTGACCTAAATTTTTAAAGCTTCTAGTGTTGTGACGTGTATGTGAATGATTGTTATTACGTCGTTACTGGATTCATAATGAGCTGTTGATACTTGACCGTAGATTAATATGTGGAGAAGATGATCGGGGGATGCGATCAGCACATAAGCACAAATAAACAAAAGATATTTATTGTGCCGACGTGGGGGGGTGGATCCGGTGTTGAAGTTCGATCTCCATGTCGAGGAAAACTACTAAAGTAACAGAAATCGAAATGCTTGAAAAAATAGACAATCCCCGAAAACACTAAATCGAAGACAATTGTAAAAGTATAACAAAAACTCGCGTACGTGATCGAAAAACCAATTCAAAAAATTGAACAAGATCCTTAAATCGTGGATGAATAAAATGTTGATATTAGCAACTGAGCGATGATTAGGTTTTTTAAATGCACACTCTCCTCGCTAAAAACAAAAATACTATTATATTTATTAGCATTAAAAATATATATAAAATATTATTTTATTTTTCATTAATTTTGGATCCAGTTTAAATTCACACTTAATGTACATCGACTTATAAATAAAGTTGTAATAATAAATAGTACATTTAAAATAAATAAACTTCTATAATATTCGATTCAAGCATGTGGTGTTTTTAAACTATATGGTCTCGAAGAATTTTGAAATATTATCTAAAGTTAAAAAAATAAATAAACTTTGGGGCGTGCTATAATATATTGAAAATCTATTGCTTAAGTGTTCTGTTCTCTCGTACCAATCAACAATCCAATGTAAATGGAAGTTAATTGACCGTGCATCCCAAGGGACATATATATGCATCCAGAGATATTTCTGTCATGCAATAACCGTCGTCCATATTCCAATTACCGACACTAAATTGTGATCGCTGTGATGATTGACATTCGAATATTTGTCTCGGGACCTGATATGCTCTAGGGAGGATATAGCGATATCCAAACTACAAAGGCAGTCATCGACTTATTTGAGTAATTGAATTATAAACCAATGTTGTATTTATAAAAGTAAAAAAGTAATAATGTCAAATTTACGAAAGGCCAATAGACTTTGTGTGCTGGAGCTGGTTGCTGAGATTGAATCAATACCAGACTTACCTACCGGTCCGGTATTATTATCCTTTTATTACAAACCTTCTACCCCTCCCCTTCCCCGAGGGAACAAACACCAGCCAGGAAGGAGGACGAAGCGAAATTAGAAGACGACCGGTAAAGGTGAACAAAGCTCTCCTCTAAGGTACTTGAGTAATATTGCACTAGGCCACTAAGGGCCGTAAAGGGAATCTGCCACAATCCCTGCACCTCAGGGACTCTTTTAGTAACTGCCTGACAGCCGCTCTTACAAAGTTTCAGTTCTTGGCCCGCATTGGAAATACTGGATAGGATTATCCTGTTTGCGGGGGTTTGCCAACTTCCCCTTCCAACTTGATATAGAGTCGCTCTGGATGTTATCGCTGTAGTGTTTGTGGTTAGTAATGTTGAAGAGTATTCCTCATGATGAGGAAATCTTATGTAAGGTATTTAACCGTTCATTGTTGAATCGATAAATGAAAGTTTTCAAAAGGTATAATTAAATGTGTTGGCCAGATCGCCTGTTGAGAACGATAGTGGTGAGTTCAAAATAGTAAGCGACCCTAAGACAAATACTCTTTTCCGTGTAAACGAGATTAAAGTTAATTTCAACATCTTTCATACGTTAGAGGAGCACATAATTAACGTTTGTATAAAGGAGGGCACGGTACTGTAAGTGTTGGTCACTTTATGGGCTAAACATTAGAGAGGGGGGGGGGAAGAATTACATGGGAAGTTCTTTTTTGATTTAGTTTAAAGTTTTGTAAAAGTTTGAAATAATGTTTTGTTCCGTACGAGTATGATGGATTTCGGTCTTACGCTACAATAATTCTCAACAAGTGAAATGCATTCCTTAGATAAGCAAATTGATGCAAATCTCAGTGAGAGGCATAGTGATTCTTATTGCCTACGGACCTCTATGCTGCTTAAACAGAACTACAATAAAGTAAATAGGTAAATTTAAAAAGTTTAAATTCTCGACAAGAAAAAACTCTGAAATAATAAATCCTAATATTTTTCTTTTGTTTTATATTGGCACTAGTGGAATGGATTACATGGGATTTTTTAGTTGATTTAGTAGATTTGCGATTGGATTATTAGCCAATAAGTTTTCAGCAAATTATTTAAAAGTTTTTATTAGAAATTAAATATATTTTTATGTTCATATCCTTACAACTAGATGACCTAGTTCACTGTTAGGCCGGTGTAGCCCCGGAGAATTAAGTGCAGTCCCGCCCTTGAGCTGTTAGTGCTATCTCTAGCGAGATAGTCTACTACTGGCCTATTTCTTTAAAAGACCATGGCCCTCTTCATAGCTATAAAATATTAAAATAATCCCATTGTCCCTGATAGGAGTGGAACATTCCCTTAAAATTTTTGCTGATAAGAGATTTAAGACTTTATATTGTACGGACGACCTGGAACTAATGAAGAATGGAACATAGTAAGCATTATGTGTAAACATATACCAAAAATAAAAATAAAAAAATTGCTATCCTTTGACTTCTATTTGTTGTATAGAATTTACCACAAAATTAGTTTTAGTTTCATCTTTTAAATATAAATTTTTATTGCTTTGCTTATTATTGCTGGTATCTTTTTGTTATTATTTTTGTCCAATTGTTCATCAAGAATTTAAAAATATAGGAAAATTTTAAATTCGGGAAAACCATAAGTTAAAATATCACTTACCTTAAATATAAATAGTCTGTTGTAATCCTACGACTTGAGTTCCAAAGAGGTTTATTTTTTTTTATTTTTTAAACTCTATTCTTTGATGAAAAGTACTAATGAAATCGAAATAAAAATTAGGATTTAAAAAGGAGAGTGGTGGTCAAAAAGATACACAAACAGCAGAAACAACTATTTGTTAATAACCGACGTTTCGCCTCACTTGAGTTCAGAAATTAAATTAAATTTCAAATTATAAAGAAAATGGCCAGAGTTGCCTTCAAAAGAGAAACAGTTTACAACTTTTTTTTTTCCGACGTTTCATCCCACTTTGTAGAGTCTCACGTTTCGCCTCCATTTTCAAAAGTCTCTAAACCTATCTACTTGAACAGCCCTGATGAAGCTCTAAAAGGTGTGGCGAAACGTCGGAAATAAATAGTTGTCAACTATTTCTGTTTCTCTTTTACCGCAACTGTGACCATCTTCTTCATAATTTAAAATTATACGGTCAATTATTTATATGGATAAATTAAATGTACTTTCGGTTGCTAACAAATAGTTTTTTACCATTTTGTACCTTTCTTGACCGCCCTCGGGCCATCTTACTACCATCTATTACATACGGTTAACTATCTTCTTCCAAAACGAAAATATTTTGTCTTTGCTATTCTTAAAAAAAAGATTTAAAGCTTTGTAAAAATTCACTAGTCATATCGTAAAACCCTGTATGTATGTTTAATATTTTATCATTTAATTGTATTCTTTAAATTTGTTTTAATAACCAAAAATTTTATGCCTATTCTAAAGTTAAAAATTTGAACTCCATCCGTATGTTCGATCAGCTTTTGGAAAAAGCCTTGTTTACTCTGCATTTTTTACGTAAGTGGATTTTTTAAAAATATTATATTAATTTGAATTACTATAATATTACAAACCCCAGCAAACCCGGAGATTCAATAGCAATCTGGATTTTTCTTTTTTTACTCTTACCTTGTCATTTCTGACATGCTGGGGGATTAGTGTTAGGTTGATTTGTATTGAACTAAACAATCGTATAAATGTCGTTAAATAATTCAGCCACTTCTACACCAAGAAGAGATACAAAGGGAACCCCTGTGTTTGTGTACCGCACCTGGTCTTGTGTATCAGAGCTTTTCACACCTTTGTGTACTACAGTTCTTGCCAACTGGTTAATGAATACCATCTTTTTTTTTTCGTACCCTCCATTGAAAAAGAAACAAGGAATATATAGGTACAAGGAATACGTCAGTTGAAGTTTGCATCCTTTTTCTACCATGGGTATTTTAAGGGCCATATGAATTATACACTGTATGTGCAGAGTCGACGGCGCCAAGTGCGCGCCGATACTAAGGGTACCACATCTCGAAGGAGTAGAAGCCATTAAGGCAGGTAGAGATCTTTCTTAGACACCAGAAATTCCTCCCCATTTCGGGCCTCAAATTCCACCCGGGGGGGACGTCATCTATGGCCAATGAGGAATAAGATTAAAAAAAGGTGACGCCTCTAAGGGGAGGTGGGAGCAAAGGGGCAGGACAACTTGACCAGGAAAAAGGGCACAGACAATATTAAGAAGAACGATGCAGGGCGAATCATACCTGGTACTCAATCCTCATGACAACACGACAGCAATGGCAAAGACGACACTGCATACCGCGACACACACAACCCCAAATCAGCAGCTATTTGTGTATATTAGGTAATGGTTGTAATGTAATTCATATTTTATGTCAAATCACATTTTTCTGGATCATTTCTATCATTTTAATCATTGCAAAAAATTGTTAATAAATACTTATTTCCTTTATGTAGTTTATATACTATTATATTACACAATACCACCCCTTATTATATTATATAATTAATGGTAACAATAGTTTATAAATAAAAAGGTATTTAATTGGTAACTGATTTTTGGTTTTTGCACAATACAAGCGGATTTAATTATAAGTTTTTCTCACATTAGTTTTGAATGAAACTTGGAATAATTTTTTGTTTCTTAGGTTTTCTTTTTCTATCTTGTTAATTAATAACTTAATTCGATGTTAGCGTGTTTGTTTGGCTAGAATTAAGATTAAAAGGTGCTTAAACCTTTGAAGCCATTTGTTTGAGTCATTCACTCACGTCATTCAGTCACGTGACACGAAGTTAACCAAAAAGAGAAAATTGTATTGATTTTAATTAATGTATCATATATTAATATAATTAATTAGTGTAATTAATCTTATCATGTTCAACTTTTTTAGAAATTTTAATCGTACAATTAATATGTGAAATGTTTTCTTAAAAAAAAAAACTACCCTAATTACTTACTATTCCAACTTTTTTTTTATATTTTTCTTATTTCTCCAACTTAGTACAAGAAAAACATATTATCCTACAGGTTATCAACCTATTCTGGGCAGTGTGATGTAATTGAGATTTATTCCTAGGATCTATCACGAAATAAAAGTCACTCGCCCAGTTCCGTACCATTCGAATTGGTACCGCTTCTAGTCCAGTAAAATTGTAGGTTAACCTGGATGTAATTGTAAACTACCTAGCAAGTATGAACATTATAATAGAAATAAAGAAATTTCTTTCAGTGGATTCTAAACCAAAACTATTTGCAAAATATGATAAAAAAAAATGTTTAACTCTCCCTAGGCCTAATATGCAAGATTTTTTAAAACGGCCGCCGCATATTTTGAAGTTTATAGCCAATATGTTCGTATCCTGATGTATTACAAGTAGCTATGTAACTTCGTAAAATTTAAAGGATTAAATTGCGCAATATTTGGTATATAACAAGATTTGTATTTCATCTTCAATTTTGAAAGGAAATGTGATGTTATCGGAATACCGTGTCCAGTGCCTGGTGCAGTGCAGTCCATTTTTGTTTCCACCTAGGAGAAACCCATTTACAATAAAAATATTTCAGATGAATGGAATATGGTCCGGGTGCGGTAAAAAAAAACAAACTCAAATAGTAAATGATTATATTATTTCATCAATCAATAATCTTCCAGTAAAAATATTTCACTTTTTTTATTTTGTTTCCTATATCTAGAAGTAAAAGTTTCTGCTTTTGTTATTTTGTTTCTGTACACTACTGTCAAAATTACGTTTTTTGGTGAAGACAGTATTTTTTCAACAGTACATACTCTGTTAAAAAATAATTCAAATTATTATCTAGGCTACACAACAGGAACAGTGAATGTCTGAAAAGTAGTTCTTGAACTATTCTTCTATGTCATAAAGTGGAATTTCATTTAATTCTAAAAAAAAATTAAAATTTTGGCTCATATTTTATTCAATCCTTAATATCTTGATAACTACCAAGCGTATGACAAAAAGTGAATCCTTTCTTCAAATTAGATTAAATTACCTAACATTTGAGCTTATATTTCTAAGCTTTGAAAAATATTTCTAATCTTTAAAAAATCTTCATGAATTTAATTTAAGGTTGAATTTGGCAATCAGATTTGCTATTCAGAGGATGATAGTGTTGTATTTTGAAGCGATGTTTTCTGAAAAGTCCCAAGAATAAATTTAAACCTTTTTGAAAGAGAATTCCAATTTAGCATTCTCTTTTATGTATATTTTTTGTTTTTGTAGCTATTCCATTTAACTTTTAAATATTCATAAATGCCGTTGACTCTGGGATCGGTATTCAGAGGAGCGTATTTTTCAGTGAATATTTTACGCAATGAGAATTGTTTTTTGTTTTACTCATATTTGAATCGTAGATTTGTATAACACTATAGATCATAAAGACTAAACTTGAAGAAGTTTATCGGGGGGTGCGGTCAGCAAAGAACAACATAAATAAACAAAACAATATTTATTTATTTTATGCCGACGTTTCGTGTGTTAAGTTGAGTTGCTTCCCGTCCCCTTTACACGCCACTATCCCTGATGAAGACCTGAAACTCAGGTCGAAACGTCGGCATAAAATAAATAAATATTGTTTTGTTTATTTATGT